>NC_053028.1:140025383-140035752 GCF_003073215.2 Triticum urartu | reverse complement strand
CGCACCCAGAACATTACGCGTACGCTTACGCGAGACCGGTTCTCCTCGACGTGCTTTGCACAATAGGTGCTTGCGGGCGACTGTCTCTCCAACTTTAGTTGAACCAAGTGTATGGCTACGCCCGGTCCTTGCGAAGGTTAAAACGGAGTCTATTTGACAAACTATCGTTGTGGTTTTGATGCGTAGGTGAGATTGGTTCTTACTTAAGCCCGTAGCAGCCACGTAAAAACATGCAACAACAAAGAGAGGACGTCTAACTTGTTTTTGCAGGGCATGTTGGTGATGTGATATGTCAAGGCATGATGCTGAATTTTATTGTATGAGATGATCATGTTTTGTAACCAAGTTATCGGCACTTGGCAGGAGCCATATGGTTGTCGCTTTATTGTATGCCAATTGCCATCGCGAGATGATGGCTTACTTTATAACTAAACGGTAGTGATAGTCGTGGAAGCATAAGATGGCGAGACGACAACGATGCTACGATGGGAGATAGCGTGTCGCCGGTGACTGATGTGACGATGGATCATTGGACGGTGCTTCGGAGATGGAGATCCAAGCACAGATGATGATGGCCATATCATATCACTATATTGATTGCATGGTGATGTTTATCTTTTATGCCTCCTTATCTTGCTTTGATTGGACGGTAGCATTATAAGATGATCTCTCCCTAAATTATCAAGAAAGTGTTCTCCCCTGAGTATGCACCATTGTGAAGTTCTTCGTGCGGAGAACCCACGATGATGCGGGTGTGATAGGCTCTACGTTCAAATACAACGGGTTGCAAAATAGTTGCACACGCGGAATACTTAGGTTAATACTTGACGAGCAAGCATATAGACTATGGCCTCGGAACACGGAGACCGAAAGGGTCGAGCGTGAATCACTATAGTAGATATGGATCAACATAGATGAAGTTCACGTGAAACTACTCCATCTCAACGTGATGGATCCGACATGGGTTTAGTTTGATTTGGATCACGTGGATCACTTTAGAGGAGATAGAGGGGATGTCTATCTAAGTGGGGAGTTCTTAAGTAATTGATTAATTGGAACTAAATATTTATCATGAAACTTAGTACCTGATAGTGTATCTGCTTGTGTTTATGTTGATTGTAGATAGATGGGCTCTTGCGTATTGTTCCGCGTTGAATTTTAATGCGTTCCTCTGAGAAAGCAAAGTTGAAAGATGATGGTAGCAATTACACGGACTGGGTCCGTAACTTGAGGATTATCCTCATTGCTGCACAGAAGAATTACGTCCTGGAAGCACCGCTGGGTGCCAGGCCTGCTGCTGGAGCAACACGATGTTATGAACGTCTGGCAGAGCAAAGCTGATGACTACTCGATAGTTCAGTGTGCCATGCTTTACGGCTTAGAATCGGGACTTCAACGACGTTTTGAACGTCATGGAGCATATGAGATGTTCCAGGAGTTGAAGTTAATATTTCAAGCAAATGCCCGAATTGAGAGATATGAAGTCTCCAATAAGTTCTATAGCTGCAAGATGGAGGAGAAACAGTTCTGTCAGTGAGCATATACTCAAAATGTCTGGGTATAATAATCACTTGATTCAATTGGGAGTTATCTTCCAGATGATTGCGTCATTGACAGAATTCTCCAATCACTGCCACCAAGCTACAAGAGCTTCGTGATGAACTATAATATGCAAGGGATGAACAAGACTATTCCCGAGCTCTCGCGATGCTGAAAGCTGCGGAGGTAGAAATCAAGAAAGCAATCAAGTGTTGATGGTTAACAAGACCACTAGTTTCAAGAAAAAGGGCAAAGGGAAGAAGGGGAACTTCAAGAAGAACGGCAAGCACAGTTGCTGCTCAAGAGAAGAAACCCAAGTCTGGACCTAAGCCTGAAACTGAGTGCTTCTACTGCAAGCAGACTGGTCACTGGAAGCGGAACTGCCCCAAGTATTTGGCGGATAAGAAGGATGGCAAGGTGAACAAAGGTATATGTGATATACATGTTATTGATGTGTACCTTACTAATGCTCGCAGTAGCACCTGGGTATTTGATACTGGTTCTGTTGCTAATATTTGCAACTCGAAACAGGGACTACGGATTAAGCGAAGATTGGCTAAGGACGAGGTGACGATGCGCGTGGGAAACGGTTCCAGTCGATGTGATCGCTGTCGGCACGCTACCTCTACATCTACCTTCGGGATTAATATTAGACCTAAATAATTGTTATTTGGTGCCAGCGTTGAGCATGAACATTATATCTGGATCTTGTTTAATGCGAGACGGTTATTCATTTAAATCAGAGAATAATGGTTGTTCTATTTATATGAGTAATATCTTTTATGGTCATGCACCCTTGAAGAGTGGTCTATTCTTATTGAATCTCGATAGTAGTAATACACATATTCATAATCTTGAAGCCAAAAGATGCAGAGTTGATAATGAAAGTGCAACTTATTTGTGGCACTGTCGTTTAGGTCATATCGGTATAAAGCGCATGAAGAAACTCCATACTGATGGACTTTTGGAACCACTTGATTATGAATCACTTGGTACTTGCGAACCGTGCCTCATGGGCAAGATGACTAAAACACCGTTCTCCGGTACTATGGAGAGAGCAACAGATTTGTTGGAAATCATACATACCGATGTATGTGGTCCGATGAATATTGAGGCTCGTGGCGGATATCGTTATTTTCTCACCTTCACAGATGATTTAAGCAGATATGGGTATATCTACTTAATGAGAAACATAAGTCTGAAACATTTGAAAAGTTCAAAGAATTTCAGAGTGAAGTGAAAATCATCGTAACAAGAAAATAAAGTTTCTATGATCTGATCGTGGAGGAGAATATTTGAGTTACGAGTTTGGTGTACATTTGAAAAACTGTGGAATAGTTTCGCAACTCACGCCACCCGGAACACCACAGCGTAATGGTGTGTCCGAACGTCGTAATCGTACTTTACTAGATATGGTGCGATCTATGATGTCTCTTACTGATTTACCGCTATCATTTTGGGGATACGCTCTAGAGACGGCCGCATTCACGTTAAATAGGGCACCATCAAAATCCGTTGAGACGACGCCTTATGAACTGTGGTTTGGCAAGAAACCAAAGTTGTCGTTTCTGAAAGTTTGGGGCTGCGATGCTTATGTGAAAAAGCTTCAACCTGATAAGCTCGAACCCAAATCGGAGAAATGTGTCTTCATAGGATATCCAAAGGAAACTATGGATACACCTTCTATCATAGATCCGAAGGCAAGACTTTTGTTGCTAAATTCGGAAACTTTCTTGAGAAGGAGTTTTCTCTCGAAAGAAGTGAGTGGGAGGAAAGTAGAACTTGACGAGGTAACTGTACCTGCTCCCTTGTTGGAAAGTAGTACATCACAGAAAACTGTTTCTGCGACACCTACACCAATAGAATGAGGAAGTTAATGATAATGATCATGAAACTTCAGAACAAGATACTACTGAACCTCGTAGATCAACCAGAGTAAGATCCGCACCAGAGTGGTACGGTAATCCAGTTCTGGAAGTCATGCTACTAGATCATGATGAACCTACGAACTATGAAGAAGCGATGGTGAGCCCAGATTCCGCAAAGTGGCTTGAAGCCATGAAATCTGAGATGGGATCCATGTATGAGAACAAAGTATGGACTTTGGTTGACTTGCCCGATGATCGGCAAGCAATTGAGAATAAATGGATCTTCAAGAAGAAGACTGACGCTGATGTAATGTTACTGTCTACAAAGCTCGACTTGTCGCAAAAGGTTTTCGACAAGTTCAAGGGATTTGACTACGATGAGACCTTCTCACCCGTAGCGATGCTTAAGTCCGTCCGAATCATGTTAGCAATTGCCGCATTTTATGATTATGAAATTTGGCAGATGGATGTCAAAACTGCATTCCTGAATGGATTTCTGGAAGAAGAGTTGTATATGATGCAACCGGAAGGTTTTGTCGATCCAAAGGGAGCTAACAAAGTGTGCAAGCTCCAGCGATCCATTTATGGACTGGTGCAAGCCTCTCGGAGTTGGAATAAACGCTTTGATAGTGTGATCAAAGCATTTGGTTTTATACAGACTTTCGGAGAAGCCTGTATTTACAAGAAAGTGAGTGGGAGCTCTGTAGCATTTCTGAATATTATATGTGGATGACATATTGCTGATTGGAAATGATATAGAATTTCTGGATAGCATAAAGGGATACTTGAATAAAAGTTTTTCAATGAAAGACCTCGGTGAAGCTGCTTACATATTAGGCATTAAGATCTATAGAGATAGATCAAGACGCTTAATTGGACTTTCACAAAGCACATACCTTGACAAGATTTTGAAGAAGTTCAAAATGGATCAAGCAAAGAAAGGATTCTTGCCTGTGTTACAAGGTGTGAAGTTGAGTAAGACTCAATGCCCGACCACTGCAGAAGATAGAGAGAATATGAAAGATGTTCCCTATGCATCAGCCATAGGGCTCTATCATGTATGCAATGCTGTGTACCAGACCTGATGTGTGCCTTGCTATAAGTCTTAGCAGGGAGGTACCAAAGTAATCCAGGAGTGGATCACTGGACAGCGGTCAAGAACATCTCCTGAAATACCTGAAAAGGACTAAGGATATGTTCTCGTATGGAGGTGACAAAGAGCTCCGTTGTAAAAATGGTTACGATCGATTGAGCAAGAATGCTTGACACTCCGGATGACTTCTAAATCGCAAACCGGATACGTGTTTATTAAACGGTGGAGCTGTCAGTTGGTGCAGTTCTAAACAAAGCGTCGTAGCGGGATCTACATGTGAAGCGGAGTACATAGCTGCTTCGGAAGCAGCAACGAAGGAGTCTGGATGAAGGAGTTCATATCCGATCTAGGTGTCATACCTAAGTGCATCGGGTCCAATGAAAATCTTTTGTGACAATACTGGTGCAATTGCCTTGGCAAAGGAATCCAGATTTCACAAGAGAACCAACACATCAAGAGACGCTTCAATTCCATCCGGGATCTAGTCCAGGTGGGAGACATAGAGATTTGCAAGATACATACGGATCTGAATGTTGCAGACCCGTTGACTAAGCCTCTTCACGAGCAAAACATGATCAGCACCAAGGCTCCATGGGTGTTAGAATCATTACTGTGTAATCTAGATTATTGACTCTAGTGCAAGTGGGAGACTGAAGGAAATATGCCCTAGAGGCAATAATAAAGTTATTATTTATTTCCTTATATCATGATAAATGTTTATTATTCATGCTAGAATTGTATTAACCGGAAACATAATACATGTGTGAATACATAGACAAACAAGTGTCACTAGTATGCCTCTACTTGACTAGCTCGTTAATCAAAGATGGTTATGTTTCCTAACCATGAACAATGAGTTGTTATTTGATTAACGAGGTCACATCATTAGTTGAATGATCTGATTGACATGACCCATTCCATTAGCTTAGCACCCGATCGTTTAGTATGTTGCTATTGCTTTTCTTCATGACTTATACATGTTCCTAGACTATGAGATTATGCAACTCCCGTTTGCCGGAGGAGCACTTTGGGTGCTACCAAATTTCACAACGTTACTGGGTGATTATCAAGGAGCATTACAGGTGTATCCAAAGGTAGATGTTGGGTTAGCGTATTTCGAGATTAGGATTTGTCACTCTGATTGTCGGAGAGGTAACTCTGGGCCCTCTCGGTAATAGACATCACATAAGCCTTGCAAGCATTACAACTAATATGGTAGTTGTGAGATGATGTATTACGGAACGAGTAAAGAGACTTGCCGGTAACGAGATTGAACTCGGTATTGGATACCGACGATCGAATCTCGGGCAAGTAACATACCGATGACAAAGGGAACAACGTATGTTGTTATGCGGTCTGACCGATAAAGATCTTCGTAGAATATGTAGGAACCAATATGGGCATCCAGGTCCCGCTATTGGTTATTGACCGGAGACGTGTCTTGGTCATGTCTACATTGTTCTCGAACCCGTAGGGTCCGCACGCTTAAGGTTACGATGACAGTTATATTATGAGTTTATGCATTTTGATGTACCGAAGGTTGTTCGGAGTCCCGGATGTGATCACGGACATGACGAGGAGTCTCGAAATGGTCGAGACGTAAAGATTGATATATTGGAAGCCTATGTTTGGACATCAGAAGTGTTCCGGGTGAAATCGGGATTTTACCGGGTTACCGGGAGGTTAACAGGAACCCCCCCGGCGCCATATGGGACTACATGGGCCTTAGTGGAAAGGAGAAAGGGGCAGCCCAAGGTGGCTGTGCACCTCCCCCCTTCCCTAGTCCTATTAGGACTAGGAGAAGGTGGCCGGCCCCCCTCTCCCTCTTTCCCCCTTTGGGGAATCCTAGTTGTAATAGGATTGGAGGGGAGTCCTACTCCCGGAAGGAGTAGGACTCCTCCTGCGCCTCCCTCCTTGGCGGGCCAGCCTCCGCCCTCTACTCCTTTATATACGGAGGCAGGGGGCACCTCTAGACACACAAGTTGATCCACGTGATCTATTCCTTAGCCGTGTGCGGTGCCCCCTGCCACCATATTCCTCGATAATACTGTAGCGGAGTTTAGGCGAAGCCCTGCTGCTGTAGTACATCAAGATCGTCACCACGCCGTCGTGCTGACGGAACTCTTCCCCGACACTTTGCTGGATCGGAGTCCGGGGATCGTCATCGAGCTGAACGTGTGCTCGAACTCGGAGGTGCCGTAGTTTCGGTGCTTGATCGGTTGGATCGTGAAGACGTACGACTACTTCCTCTACGTTGTGTGATCGCTTCCGCAGTCGGTCTGCGTTGGTACGTAGACAACACTCTCCCCTCTCGTTGCTATGCATCACATGATCTTGCGTGTGCGTAGGAAATTTTTTTGAAATTACTACGACCCAACAGTTTGGGTGAGATATTTTGCTTCCCCTGTATCCCCAACACCTGATTGCATAACCGGAAAGGTTCGGGAGTTTCATAGGTGGGAATTCTTGTAGCTCTAGTTCTTCTTCCACGGATATTGGTTTGAGATTGGGATTTCTTACCGATTATTCGTTCTTGATCCGTACCTTGTTGATTTATTTCTCTATCTTAATTCTACGTGGCTTCTCAATTTATGGATATGTGACCATTCCAAGAGGAATGCATTCGTTCATTTTGTTCGGATGTGAAGACTATATGTTGCAATTTTCATTCCGTTGGATTCAGCTTCAGTATTTGTCTATCAATGTGCTAATGGTGGTCAACCTCTTCAGGATGGCTCCTCCAACGCGCACGACTCCGAATCCTAATCCGCCACCACCTCCACCTCCTCCGGAGGCATGGCAAGCTGTGATGGCCGCAACCAATGCAAACACACAGTTGATCATGCAAATTCTTCAAGAGCGCAATCAAGGCAACAATCAGAATCACTTTGCTACACTCAACCAGTTCCTTGCTAACAGGCCAAAGACTTTCAGCAATTGTGTTGAGGCAACCGATGCTGACGATTGGCTAGTGGATCTGTGCAAGCATTTCAAGTGCAGTAACGTCAGGCCTGAGGACTTTGTCAAGTTCGCTTCCTTCCAACTCAAAGATCAAGCTGCAGAATGGTTCCAGCAGTACAAGGATTCCCGAGGTGGACGTGTTATCACTTGGGACGATTTCCGTCGAGATTTCCGAGCTCATCATATCCCTCAGAGCGTGGTTGAAAGCAAGCGTGAGGAATTCCGCAACCTGAAGCAAGGCTCTTTGTCTGTCTATGACTACAACAAGTTGTTTCAGAAGCTCGCCCGCTTTGCCAAGCAGGACGTCCCTGATGAGAAGAGCATGATATATCAGTTCAGGGGTGGTCTCATAGAAGAAATCCAGCTCGCTCTTGTTCTCTTCGAGCCCTTGAGATACGATGAGTTCTACAACATGGCATTGAAGCAAGAGGCTGCTCAGTTGAGGTGTGATGCTTCCAAGAAGTGAGTCAGAGATGCTACTCCTTCTTCCTCTACTCAAGTGGCCAAGCAGCAGAAGTATTGGCTTCCTCCTCCTCTGTTCTGTCAGCCGTATCAGCAGAAGAGCAAAGGTGGTAGTGGTTCTTCCCACCCACCCAACCCTGGCTTTCAGAACAAGACTTCGTCTCAACCTCCAAGATCGAGTGCTCCGTACCACCGTCCGCTTTTAGAGGTCACGTGCAACAAGTGCCAACAGAAGGGTCACTATGCCAACAAGTGTTTCAACCAGAGGCGTCTTCCTCCTCCTCCTCCTATCAGATCGGCAAGTACAGCTGTGGTCAAGCATAACCCCAAGCATGCCAAGGTCAATTTGATGAATGCAGCTCAGGCAGAGGACTCGTCAGATGTGCTCATGGGTAACCTTCCTGTTAACGATGTTCCTACAAAAGTTCTTTTTGACACTGGTGCATCGCATTCCTTTTTGTCATGCCCTTTTGCATCGAAGCACAATGTTGATACCGAGATCATGCCCAAAGTCATGCAAGTTGTTTCTCCCGGCAAGCTTTTGACTTCTAGTTTGGTTGCTCCCGATATCTCTATCACGTTGGGCGACTACAAGTTTCTCTCTTCTCCGGTGGTTCTTGGTAACTCGGATATTGATCTTATTCTCGGAATGGATTGGCTTTCTAAGCACAAGGCGCATCTTGATTGTGCTGCCAGGCAGATTCAATTGACTCATTCGTCTGAGGATGTAATTGTCTTTGCCGCTCGTGATGATACCATCCGTCTGTTTTCTCTCAATGAGAAGGGTGAACTCGATGCCATCTCGCAAATTCCAGTCGTTTGCGAATATCAAGACGTCTTTCCAGAAGAGCTTCCAGGAATGCCTTCGCACCGGCCAGTTGAATTCGTTATTGATCTTGAGCCTGGTACGGAACCTGTGTGCAAACGTCCTTACAAGCTTGGACCTGAAGAGTTGAAGGAGTTGAAGAAGCAACTCGATATTCAAGAGAAAATGGGTCTCATCCGGCCTAGTTCTTCTCCGTGGGGTTGTGGTGTTCTTTTTGTGAATAAGAAGGATGGAACGGACCGACTTTGTGTTGATTACCGTCCAGTGAACAAGAAGACCATCAAGAACAAATACCCACTTCCCAACATCAATGAGCTGTTCGAACAACTCAAAGGTGCCCAAGTATTCTCCAAGCTTGATCTCCATATGGGTTATCATCATATTCGAATCCGTGAGCAAGATATTCCCAAGACGGCTTTCAGGACAAGCTTTGGTTCATATGAATACACTGTCATGTCTTTTGGCCTCGTCAATGCTCCTCCGACGTTCTCTCGCATGATGAACTTCATCTTCAACGCCTACACCAATGACTTCGTTTTGGTCTATCTCGACGACATTCTGGTTTTCTCGAAGAACAAGGAAGATCATGCCAAGCACTTGCGTTTGGTACTCGATAAGCTCAGGGAACACCAGTTCTACGCCAAGTTTTCCAAGTGTGAATTTTGGCTCGATGAGGTTCTTTATATTGGTCATATGATCTCTGCCAAGGGCATTGCCGTGAATCCTGAGAAGGTGTCTGCAATTGTGAATTGGGAACCTCCTCAGAACGTGAAGCAACTCCGTAGCTTCCTTGGTCTCGCAAGCTATTGCCGAAGATTCGTTGAAAACTTTTCTAAGATTGCGAAGCCTCTCTCAAATCTTCTCCAGAAGCACATCAAGTACGTTTGGTCTCCAGAGTGTGACATTGCTTTCAACACTTTGAAAGAGAAATTGATCACTGCTCCAGTTCTGACTCCGCCTGATGAATCCAAGCCGTACGAGGTCTTTTGTGATGCCTCTCTCCAAGGTCTTGGCGCAGTATTTGATGCAAGAGAAGAAAGTTGTTGCTTATACCTCTCGCCAGTTGAAGCCTAATGAGATGAACTACCCCACTCATGATCTCGAGTTGGCGGCAGTTGTGCATGCTCTTTTGACTTGGAGACATCTTCTATTGGGAAGAAAAGTGGACATTTTCACTGATCACAAGAGTCTCAAGTACATCTTCACTCAGCCTAATCTCAACCTCAGGCAAACTCGATGGGTCGAAATGATTCAAGAGTATAATCCGAGTATCGAGTATACTCCAGGCAAGGCCAATGTGATTGCTGACGCATTGAGTAGAAAGGATTATTGCAACAGTCTGATTCTCAAGCCTTATCAACCCGAGCTTTGTGAAGCTTTCCGCAAACTTAATCTGCAAATTGTTCCTCAAGGTTTCCTCGCCAACCTTCAAGTCTCTCCTACCTTGGAAGACCAGATTCGCCAAGCCCAGCTTCTTGATGCTATGGTGAAAAAGGTGAAGATTGGGATTGCCAAAAGTCAACCCAAGTACAAGTGCTACCGCCTTGATGACAAGGACACTCTCTTCTTCGAGGATCGTACTGTTGTACCCAAAGGTGACCTCCGTAAAGTGATCTTGAA
>NC_053028.1:140011018-140024383 GCF_003073215.2 Triticum urartu | reverse complement strand
TTCCTCAACCTCTTGCCATTCCAGAATGGAAGTTTGACCACATTGAAATGGACTTCGTGACTGGGTTTCCAAAGTCCAAGAGTGGCAATGATGCTATATTTGTTGTCATTGACAAACTCACCAAAGTGGCTCATTTTCTTCCTATCAAAGAGTCGATCACTGCAGCTCAATTGGCGGAACTATATACCTCTCGTATTGTCTCTCTGCACGGTATTCCTCAAGTGATATCTTCAGACCGTGGCAGCATCTTTACATCGAAGTTTTGGGATTCTTTTCAGAAGGCCATGGGCACCAACATCCACTTCAGCACAGCTTTCCATCCTCAAACTAGCGGTCAAGTCGAGTGTGTCAACCAGATTCTTGAAGATATGCTCAGGGCTTGTGTGATCTCCTTCGGCATGAAGTGGGAGGATTGTCTTCCTTATGCTGAATTCTCCTACAACAACAGTTTTCAAGCAAGTTCGGGCAAGGCCCCATTTGAAATTCTGTATGGCAGGAAGTGCCGTACCCCTCTCAACTGGTCTGAATTCGGTGAACGTCAGCTTTTGGGTAATGACTTAATCACAGAGGCAGAAGAAATGTGCAAAGTCATTCGTGATAATCTCAAAGCAGCCCAATCCCGATAGAAGAGCTACTATAATAGTAAGCACCGTGATTTGGCTTTCGAGATCGGAGATCATGTTTACCTCCGTGTCTCTCCTATGAAAGGTACTCGTCGCTTCGGTATCAAAGGGAAGCTTGCCCCTAGATACGTGGGACCTTTCAAGATTGTCAGCAAGAGAGGCGACCTCGCCTATCAACTCGAGCTTCCTTCAAACTTTGCAAATGTTCATGACGTGTTCCATGTCTCTCAGCTTCGAAAGTGCTTCAAGACTCCTGACTGCACTGTCAACTTCGAGGACATTGAGCTCCAAGAAGATCTCTCTTATCGTGAGCACCCAGTTGCTATTCTTGAAGAGACTGAACGCAAGACTCGCAACAAGTCAATCAAATTTCTCAAAGTCAAGTGGTCACACCATTCCGACCGTGAAGCTACCTAGAACGCGAGGATCACCTTCGTTC
The DNA here is from genome assembly GCF_003073215.2 of Triticum urartu. NCBI lineage: Eukaryota > Viridiplantae > Streptophyta > Magnoliopsida > Poales > Poaceae > Triticum > Triticum urartu. The sequence goes on along the minus strand of NC_053028.1, from coordinate 140,023,321 downwards.
TGAGTACCCGGCGTTCTTTCAGTCCTAGATCTCAGGACAAGATCCTTTCGTAGTGGTGGAGTGTTGTAACACCCGGATGTAACTTTCCCTATTTGTACTCCAACTCTTGCCGTTTCCGGCGTTAAGTTATATTTTATTTCCCGGGTTCGGGTTTTTTTCTCCAGTGTTGTTGTCGTTGTCATGCATCTCATATCATGTTCATCATGTGCATTGCATTGCATACGTGTTCGTCTCATGCATTCGAGGCATTTTCCCCGTTGTCTGTTTTGCATTCCGGTGCTTCGTTCTCCTCCGGTGGTCATTTCTAGCTTTCTTTCATGTGTGTGGGATTAAAATTTTCTGGATTGACCTAGACTTGCCAAGCAGCCTTGGTTTACTACCGGTTAGACCGCCTATCAAGTTCGTATCATTGGAACTTCGTTTGACTCCAATGGTTAACCGAGGGACGAAAGGCCTCGTATGTGTTGCAGGCCCACACCCTCCATTTGGCCCCAAAACCCACCTACTCTGCTCATCATCCAGAGCGGTTCGATCACGATCGCCGTGGCCGAAAACCGCACCTCATTTGGACTCTCCTAGCTCCCTCTACCTCTATTTAAAGAAACCCCCGTTTTCGGATTCTCCTTCCTCCCCCGAAACCCTAAAAAAAATCCACCTCGCGCGCGGACATGTCCGTTTTCTCGCCGGACAAACGCCGCCGTCGCCCGCCGCCACTGAGGGGGCTGCCACGTGGCCTCCCTGCGCACCCTCCTTCCGCCGCTCCCCGCCGCCCCACATCGCCGCCTGCACAAGCCGCCGCGGCCACCGCGGGACCCCACCGCCCGACGCGCCGGCCTGTCGTCCGAGTCGCCGCCTCCTCGGATCCCGAGCTCCGCCGTCTTCCTCCTCCCTCCTCCTCGACGCCTCGCCGTCCCGGCGCCCTCCGGCGACCTCCTCCGGCGAGCCCCAGCGTCGTTCCTCGGCTTCCGCGCCGCCGTGCTACAGTGACCTCCGCCCGATCCAGATCTATGAACAGTGAAACCCTAGGTGGTGATATTTTCCTCCAAGTCCCAGGAATTGCAGATCCATGTGCTCATTTTCATTTGAGTTCATCTTGATGCCCGAAATTCTGTTAGAAGAGGGCTACTTGAGTTAATTGTCAGATCTGCTACTCCATTTAGCTTTTTGTCATTTTTGCCATGATTAATGTGTGCATGATATGCCCTGATGCTCTACATATGTTTTGTTAAGGGTTTTGTCATCTTTCCAGAGGTGCAACCCATGTATTTTTGTGATGTGTGAGGTGACTTGTGCAAGCTTGCAAAGTGGTGCACTTGCTAATTCTGTTTTCAGGGACTTGGCATTTCCACTAAGTCCTTGAGCTGTTTATCTCATGATGCCATATGTTCATGTTGTTTCCTAGTGATCCGTGCCTCTTTTGAGGATGATCAGTAAGGATGTTTTGTTAATATTGTAGTGCTCTATCCATCCATGTCTTTGTTTGCAATTATGGAGCACCCTAGCTTGAGTCAATCGAGCTCTACTTTTGCTACTTTGTGAATCTGGGCAGATTGTCAACTTGTTTGCAATTTTGCCGATGATGTTGTAGTTGATCCGTGCATGCTATGCTATTGTTCTTGCCATGTCTAGCTTGCATTTTGTGCCTTCTTGATGGGTATGCTTGTCTTGCCATGACTTGCACCGTAGTGAGTGCATCGAGCTCGTAAACATGCCTACTTGAGTTATATTTCAGCATGTGCCAGTTTTCACTAAGTCTGAAAACTGATTATGTTTTTGCTATGTTCACATGCTTGCAATTGTATTTTCTGATCCCTTTTGGCTCAAGGTCACTAAGGGACTTTTGTTAAGCTCTTTGAGTAGCTCCATGCCATGCTTTACTTTGCCATGTTCAGATCCTGTAGCATGTAGTTTTGCTGCTCCGAAGAGGGCTACCTGATCTGAAATTCCAGACAAGTGTTAATTTCACTAAGTCTGAGATCTGTTTGCCATATGCATTTTTGCCATGCTTGTTTGAACCTGTTAATGGATGAATTGGCCGTAGCTCAGTGCTAGACTTTTGTTAAGCATCTTGTATGCATCCCTGCCATGTATTTTGTTGTCATGTTTGGGTGCTGTAGCATGTTCATCTCATTGCATTTAGATGCCTACTTGCTGTAAATCGCAGACCGGTGTCATATTTGAATCGCTTGCCATTTCCAAACCGTAACTCCGATTCCGGCGTTCTTTATATCGTTTTCAAGCATTTCATCTCATATTTCCAGTGGCACACTTGGATTCCAAGTTGAGGCCAGGTTCATGCATTTCCTGTCATATCTTGCATTTTGCATCCCGCATCGCATCCCGCATAGCATATCATCATTGCATCATATTGTTTGATCCTTGCACGTGGTTGATTGTATCCTTGTTGCTTGTTTGTCTTGTTTGGGTAGAGCCGGGAGACGAGTTCGCTAACGAGGAGCCCGTTGAGTTTGCTTTCGAGGATCCAGTCAACTCTGACAACTGCAGGCAAGATGATCATACCCTCGAAATCACTACTATCTTTGCTGCTAGATGCTCGCTCTTTTGCTATGCCAATGCTACGATGCCTACCACTTGCTTTAGCCTCCCAAATTGCCATGTCAAACCTCTAACCCACCATGTCCTAGCAAACCGTTGATTGGCTATGTTACCGCTTTGCTCAGCCCCTCTTATAGCGTTGCTAGTTGCAGGTGAAGATTGGAGGTCTCCTTGTTGGAACATTTATTTACTTGTTGGGATATCATTATATTATGTTGTTATCTTAATGCATCTATATACTTGGTAAAGGGTGGAAGGCTCGGCCTCTCGCCTAGTGTTTTGTTCCACTCTTGCCGCCCTAGTTTCCGTCATATCGGTGTTATGTTCCCGGATTTTGCGTTCCTTACGCGGTTGGGTTATAATGGGAACCCCTTGATATGTTCGCCTTGATTAAAGCTTTTCCAGCAATGCCCAACATTGGTTTTACCATTTCGCCACCTAGCCTTTTCTTTCCCTTGGGTTCTGCAGACTCAAGGGTCATCTTATTTTAACCCCCCCCCCCCGGGCCAGTGCTCCTCTGAGTGTTGGTCCAACCGAGCGATGTCCGGGGCTACCAGGGGCAACTCTGGGCTGGCCTACCCGACGTCTGGCTCATCTGAGTGTGCCCTGAGAACGAGATATGTGCAGCTCCTATCGGGATTTGTCGGCACATTCGGGCGGTGTTGCTGGTCTTGTTTTAACCTGTCGAAGTGTCTTGAAGAACCGAGATACCGAGTCTGATCGGAACGTCTTGGGAGGAGGTCTATTCCTTCGTTGACCGTGAGAGCTTGTCATGGGCTAAGTTGGGACTCCCCTGCAGGGATTTGAACTTTCGAAAGCCGTGCCCGCGGTTATGGGCAGTGGGAATTTGTTAATGTCCGGTTGTAGATAACTTGAACCTTAACTTAATTAAAATGAATCAACTGAGTGTGTTACCGTGATGGCCTCTTCTCGGCGGAGTCCGGGAAGTGGACACGGTGTTGGAGTAATGTTTGCGCAGGTTGCTCTCTAGTTTCTCGCTCGCGCTTTGCCTCCTCTTCTCGCTCTCTTTTGCAAATAAGTTAGCCACCATACTTGCTAGTCGCTTGCTGCAGCTCCATATATTTACCTTGCCATACCTATAAGCTTAAATAGTCTTGATCGCGAGGGTGCGAGATTGCTGAGTCCCTGTGGCTCACAGATTACTATTACACCAGATGCAGGGCCCGATGATTCCGCTCCAGGAGACGTGTATGAGCTCAAGTGGGAGTTCGACGAAGACTCTCAACGTTACTATGTTTCCTTTCCCGATGATCAGTAGTGGTGCCCAGTTGGGGGTGATTGGGACCGTGTCGCATGTTGGGTTCTCTTTTATTTTGGCGCCGTAGTCGGGCCATGAGTGTTTGGATGATGTAATGTTATTTATGTACTTGATTGACGTGGCGAGTGTAAGCCAACTATGTTATCTCCCCTTTATTTTATATTACATGGGATGTTGTGAAGATTGCCTAACTTGCGACATATGCCTTCAATGCGATTATGTCTCTAAGTCGTGCCTCGACACGTGGGAGCTATAGTCGCATCGAGGGTGTTACAACAGGCCTACCAGAAAAATATTAAAGCTTATGCTGATTTAGGCCCATACATTTTTAGTGGGCTACATGCAATTTCGGCCCGTAATCGTTTTTAGCCCAATTGGAATGGGCCCGACGAATGTTGGCATGTTGGGCTCCTACGAAGCTTTCGGCCGAATACATTACTAAGATAAACCTACACTATACAAAAATAGCGTCGTAATTACTGCAGCCTGAGGCAGCATCATAAATGTTGTATCACAACAAAATAAATTCCAACCATACAACAAAAGGCCTGTTGGCATAAAGTTTACAGTCCTTCCAGATAAAAGCACCATCAGATGTATAGAAGCACAGATCATTTGACCTGAGTGCTAATGTTTCAGGCTGTAGAATCTGATGGAGCAGCACGATCTCCACCTTTTTCCGCCATTGCTCTTGAACAACGAAGCGAATGTCTGATAGTCTGGTTTCAAAACCATTCATATCTTGACGACATTTCTCAACCACTATTCTTGTTTCCGAAACAACGTCCATTAGGGATTGGACTTGTGTCTGGAGCACAGATATATCACTCTGTCTAGCAGGAAGATTTTGTTCAGTAGGCGATTTGGACGAGGTTACCTTGACAACCAACCCAGAATTACGCAGGAAGGTGCTTTTTGCACTGTTAGTGGAGAGATACTGACGCACTGCAGCAAGAGGTGACATTGTGCCTGTAGTAGCCTCGTCACCTTCAGGTGGTTGTGGCTGTTCAATCATTTGTTCATAGCTTCCTGAAAGTTTGAACTTGTAGATTAGTGTACCAGATAAGTTACTAATGAGACAAAAACAAACAAAGTAGGTTAAACGTTTATACATAACTTATTTTGGTGAACTACTGTAATACATTAGCATGTATTGTAGTGCCAACTACATAATAAAATCACTTTCGGAACATATGTCCATGTAGCATGCCTACTGTATTGTCTATTTCCTCACATTCGTTGACATCTAAGGATAAAGAGACATGGTTTAAAGTAGGATGAACATAGTATGACATCATTCATATCATGGGCAAACAGATATAAAACAAAACAGGCTATTTTATCATTGTGTGCGCACGTGAACATAACAACTAGATTACAGATCAAGACCAAAAGAATATCCTTCATCTCTTTTAAACCATGTAAGGTGAAATGATACGTTAAGACAACTGTGAATAAAAGTGAACAGAGTAACTGACATTGGCTGCAAACCAAGTAGTTAAATGAACACATCACAGTACCAATCAGTTCAAGGCAGGAGGAGTAAGGACTTACAACAGCGGCTTGAACTGGTGTGCTCATGCCCTTCATCTTGCTGGTGTGGCAATCCTTGAAGATTTGCACTGCATTCGGTTCAGGTTCTTTTTGGTCCGCACGGGCTTTCCTCTGTATTTGGAACAAGTCAATATAGATACGATAATATGGCACAAAAAAAGAAGGAAGTAGCAGCTATTTACAAGAGCCTCGCAGTGTGCAATATAGCTACGAGATCCTGTTGTCTGTTGGAATTTCACTTTAGAACGGTTGGTTTTGTTCTTCAAACAGTTAGCCTAGAAGAAGATACACTTGTAAGGCACATACATAAATACAAGTTCAATATGTGGTCTGATCAAATACATATAGCCTACCTGATACTTTGGATCAGACCAGTGTTTAACGAGGGCTGTCCAGTCTTCATCTGTAATATATTCCACTGGAGATGTTTGGGCGAATTTCATTGTTAGCCTTGCCTTCAAAGTGAGATTTTCTAAGGTGGTACCGATACTGTCGCAGAGCAGACTGAAAAACATGAGTGCATGCTTGTTTAGTTGCATCATCTTTCGGATCCAACTTGAACCTCATCTGTTGAAAAAAGAATGTGAGTCTTATTAGGAGGAAGCTAGAAAGTATGGGACAGAGCAAGACAATATTACTAATTGCGATGAATAACATTACTTACGGATAAATGGTCAAGGAAGGTGTTAAACTGGGTATTGTCTTTCTCATTCCTGTACTGGATCCACGTTGGGAGGATACGTGCATGACACCTAACGGCAACGGCTGCCTCTGATACTAACTTGGCTGACTCTGTAGCATCACGTGGCCTTTTTAAACCTGCCTCAAAATGGATCTCCATTCTTCCTCCTTTAGATTTTGTTAATCTGTCAAGCATTATCCCTGATGTCTGTTTCCGCTTGCGCCGTGGTGCTAGTTCAACAACGAATATGGAAAGTGTTAGTGTACATCAAACTGTGAGAGTACATATAAAGGAGCATGCAACTGCAACTTGACTCGGTCAGGTACCGTCTTGGTGTTGATGCTCATGAGGTTCATCTGATCTTGCCAAGTCCTGTTGTGTCAGCAGTGCTTCGGAAGTAGTGTTAGGTGTGAAGGCAGCTTGGGAACTGGCCAGTTCCGGAGCAAACGAACGAGTAACTGGTTGAGATGCTGGTACAGTTGAAGCGGATGCTGCAGCTGGTGGAGCAGGTGATACTGTGTTTGTAGATTTAGCCGGTGGACTTGGACCTTCTACTGCACTATAAGTACCAGCAGAATCTCGACGGCAGAACCTTTTCCGTTTCACCCGACGAGTAACAACACTCCCTACTATATTATTTTCCTTGCTCTTTTTTGACTTTGCCATGTCAAGCTGTACCCACAACACAAAAGAATAAAATCACTCTTCAGAACTCATTGATGCATGATACAGACAAGCAATACTTTGATGTAAGACAACCGTATGAGGATGGAATATGTAAGAAAAACAGGACGGCATGACATATTCACAGCTACGATGTGCAAACTAAGCAGAAGGATTTTCAAGAAAATAGAAGTAATGCAAGCTAGACACCATATGAAAGATGCAACCAATATTACTCTGCCAAGTTAAAAGTGTCTTGTCATAAGTGGCAATTCGAAAAATTAGAAGCAGTACAACATAGAAATCAATGCAAGATGCAACCACTATCAAACTGCCATGTTAAAAGCGTCCAATCATGAGTGACTGATGCGGGATACACAACAGCAGTACTTTGATGTAAGAACATGGTATGATAGATAGATGCAGTGTATTCTAGACACAGAAAGCCATGTCATATGCACATGTATAACGTATAAACTCAGCAGGTGCAATTTAATCAAAATAGAAGAAATACAGGCTAGACAACATATGCAACATGAAACCAATTATCACACTGTCAACTTAGAGCAAGCACCTGCGATGGTGGAGTACGGGAGATGAACTCATCATGTAGACTTGGGACTTCAACTTCATTAGCAGTAGCAGTGGCAAATCTAGAGAGTCTCTGTTTGCGTCGGTGCGGAGGACCACCAACATCCCCTAACTTACTCTTTTCCTTCCTATTTTCTGATATTGCCTTATGAAGTCAAAACCACAAGAAGATGAATAAAATTAGCTCTGCATAACTAGTTGATGCATGATACAGACGAACACTACTTTGATGTAAGGCAAGCGCAGGATAGGAGGATGGAATATATACAAAAAAGACAGCATTTCATATTCACACGTACGATAGGAGGATGGAATATGTATGAAAAAACAGTAAGCGGAAGGCATTTCAACAAAATTAGAAGAAATGAAAGCTAGGCACCATATGAACATGCAACCAATATCACTCTATCAGGTAAAAAGTGTCTCGTCGTAAGTGCCATTTCAAGAAATTAGAAGCAGTACAAGCTAGAAGACAATGCAAGATGCAACCTACATCACAGTCCCAAGTTAAATGTGTCTTATGGGTAAGTGATCGTTGCAGGTATAAGTTGTAAGCTACGCAGATGCAATTCAACATAATCAGAAGCAATACAAACTAGACATCATACGGAAAACGCAACCACGTATAACAGTTCCAAGTAAGAGCAAGCACCTGTGATGGTGGAGTAGGGGAGATGTGCTCATCATGTACACGTATGTTCTAGAAACAGGAACACGTGTCATATTCACAGGCATTATGTGTAAAGTAAGCAGATGCAATTCAAGTTAGAAGCAATACAAGCTAGACATCATACGCAACATGCAACCACATATAATAGTGTCAAGTTAGAGCAAGCACCTGTGATGGTGGAGTAGGGGAGATGTGCTCATCATCTACACAGCTACGTTGACTGTCCAGCCTTGTGTTGTCTTGCGAATCTTGTTGGGAGGATGGCGGAGTAGAATCTGTAGAGACCCCCTGTTTGAGTTGCTCCGAAGGACCACCATCATCCACTGCCGGACTAATTTCCTTCAGCTGTAATGATTTTGCATTGTGAAGTCAAACCGATAAGAAAAAGGAATAAAATTCGCTCTTCAGAACTCATTCATGCATGATACTGACGAACACTACTCGGATGAAAGGCAAACACATGATGCGAGGATGGAATATGTATGAAAAACAGGATGGTGTGACATATTCACACCTATGATGTGGTAACTAAGCAGAAGGCATTTCAACAAATTAGAAGCACTGCAAGCTAGACACCATATGAAAGATGCAACCAATATCACTCTGCCAAGTTCAAACTGTATGGCGTTTCAACAAATTAGAAGCAGTACATGCTAGAAATCATATGCAAGACACAACCAATATCACAGTGGCGACTTAAAGGTGCCTTATCATAAGTGACTGATGCGGGATATGCAAGAATAGTAGTCTGATGTAGAAACAGGAACACATGTCATATTCACAGGCATTATGTGTAAAGTAAGCAGATGCAATTCAACAAAGTTAGAAGCAATACAAGCTAGACATCATACGCAACATGCAACCACATATAATAGTGCCAAGTTAGAGCAAGCACCTGTGATGGTGGAGTAGGGGAGATGTGCTCATCATCTACACAGCTACGTTGACTGTCTAGCCTTGCGTTGTCTTGCGAATCTTGTTGGGAGGATGGCGGAGTAGAATCTGTAGAGAACCTCCGTTTCAGTTGCTCGGAAGGACCACCATCATCCAATGCCTTGCCAATTTCCTTCAGCTTTATTGATTTTGCATTGTGAGGTCATACCGACAAGAAAAAGGAATATCATTCGCTCTTCAGAACTCATTCATGCATGATACTGACGAACACTACTCTGATGAAAGGCAAAGTCATGATACGAGGATGGAATATGTACGAAAAAATGGACGGCTTGACATATTCACACCTATGATGTGGTAACTAAGCAGAAGGCACTTCAACAAATTAGAAACACTGCAAGACACCATATGGAAGGTGCAATCAATATCACTCTGCCAAGTTAAAACTGTCTCGTCATAGGTGGCGTTCATCAAACTAGAAGCAATACATGCTAGAAATCATATTCAAGACGCAAACCAATATCACACTGCCAACTTAAAGGTGTCCCATCATAAGTGACTGATGCAGGATACACAAGAAGAGTAGTTTCATGTAAGAACATGGTGTGATAGACAGATATAGTATGTACCAAAAACAGGAAAGCGTGTCATATTCACATGTATCATGTGTAAGCTAAGCAGATGCAGTTTACACTAATTAGGAGCAATACAAGCTAGACACCATATGCAACATGCAACCAGATATCACACTGCCAAGTTAGAGCAAGCACCTTGGATGGTGGAGTAGGGGAGCGGAGACTTGGACCTTGTAATGCACTATCAGTACAAGGAGAATCGGTACAGATGCTCCGTTTACGTTGCTGCAGAGGACCACCATCATCGCCTTCCTTACTCTTTTCCTTCCTCTTTCTTGATTTTGCCTTGTCAAGTCAAACCCACAAGAAAAAGGAATAAAATTTGCTCTTCAGAACTCATTGATGCATGATACTGACGAACACTACTTTCATGTAAGGCAGCCGCATGATAGGAGGATGGAATATGTATGAAAAACAGGACGGCGTGACATATTGACATGTATGATGTATAAAGTGTAAACTAAGCACAAGGTGCTTGAACTTGTTAGAATCGATGCAAGCTAGAAACCATATGAAAGATGAAACCAATATCACTCTGCCAAATTAAAAGGGTGCCCTAACAAATGTATTTGACCAAATTAGAAGCAATACATGGCAACAGGCTAGAAATAATATGCAATATGCAACGAATAAAGGTGACTCATCGTAAGTGATTGATGCAGGATACAGAAGAGAGGTAGTTTCATGTAAGAACAAGGTTAACACATAGATGTAGTGTGTACCAAAAATAGGAAGGCATGTCATATTCACAGGTATAGTGTGTAAACTAAGCAGATGCAATTTACCCTAATTAGAAGCATTACAAGCTAGACACCGTATGCAACATGCAACCACATATCACACTGCGAAGTTAGAGCAAGCACCTGTGATGGTGGTGTAGGGGAAGTGCGGTCTTCAGGTACAGAGCTACGTTCAATATCTTCATTTAGGCTTGCTTGTTTCTTGAGAATCATGTGGAGAGGATGAAATTGCATTCTTTATAAGAGTATTGCGTCTCATATTAACCCACGCGCGTGACTGTCTCATCATAAGCGATAGACGCAGGATACACAAGAACAGTAGTTTGATGTAAGAACATGGTGTGATAGGCAGATGTAGTATGTACCAAAAACAGGAAGGCGTGTCATATTCACATGTATAATGTGTAAGCTAAGGAGATGCAATTTAACAAATTAGGAGCATTGATGAGGGATACACAAGAAAAGTAGTTTGATGTAAGAACATGGTTAATAGAAAGACGTAGTATGTACCAAAAACAGGAAGGCATGTCATATTCACAGGTATAATGTGTTAACTAAGCAGATGCAATTTACCCTAATTAGAAGCATTACAAGGTAGACACCATATGCAACATGCAACCACATATCACACTGCCAAGTAAGAGCAAGCACCTGCGATGGTGGTGTGGGGGAATTGCGGTGATCAACTAGAGAGCTACGTTGACTATCTTCATTTAGCCTTGCTGTTTCTTGAGAATCATGTGGGGAGGATGACACTGCACTCTTTAAACGAGTAGGGCGTCTCACAGTAACCCACTCGGGTGACTGTCTCATCATAAGTGATTGACGAGGGATACAAAAGAGCATTAGTTTGATGTACGAACATGGTTAATAGACATATGTAGTATGTATCAAAAACAGGAAGGCATGTCATTATCAAAGGTATAATGTGTAAAGTAAGCAGATGCAATTTAACCAAATTGGAAGCAATACAAGCTAGACACCATATGCAACATGCAACCACATTTGACAGCGCGAAGTTAAAGCAAGCACCTGGGATGGTTGTGTGTGGCAATTGAGATCATCAACTGCAGAGCTACGTTTACTGTCTCCAACTGCTGACACTGCACCCATTAGAGCGCTGAACGCTTAGTGCTTATCTTCGAATTACACTGGAGCGACTTCTGTCTTTTCTTTTCTGCATTCATCAACACTGCGTCAGAGTCTGAAATACCCATGCATAAAAAAACAATAGTGTGAGTATGGGTGAAGTGTGTGCACAATTAGTACAGTGTAAAGGTAGCAGATAGCAGGTCGGTGAGAAATAAATGACGGGAGACATATGATAGCTCTACAACATGCATGGCACACTAAATTACTACAGGATTCTATGAAAATAACAGTCGACTGAAAGCAAATAGGTCAGTCCATTTTTTCTGCACCGTCCGATGTACAAAGAACGGGCAGATCGCCTTCATCTACCTCCAGCCAGTCAGTGTTGACGATCTTCCTCGAAACGCCAGCGACCACCGGCCCAGTATTCCTCCCCTGCCTGCGCCCTCCCCTCGACCTCACCGCACCGCCGTGCTTGGCACCGCCCGCCATCCATTCAAGCCCTGACCTCCAGATCGGGCGCAAGCAGCTCCTGCGCCCCACACCCCTATGATAGACACCGATGCGCCGCTTCCCCGGGGAACAGGCGGACTAGGTGCTCCGCGCGCCTAAGCGGGTGCTGCTTCTTTTAATTGCGGTTCGACTGACCCTGAATTGAAATCCAGGCGGGCTACTGACCTCTAGCAAAGGTGAAATAGTAAAAGGGAGGAAACCTTGTGCATTTAGTATCACGAAGAAGATGCAGTAAGAAGCGCTCAACTAGTTTCTTTCGTGGGATGAATACGGTGTGAGCGGAGACGTAAGATTTGCACGAATAAGGGAAGAGGAGTACCTCTTTCTGCTGGCAGTGCCCGCCGGAAACCAGAAGTTGTGGAGGACGGTGCAGCCTTGGACGAACCCATGGCCAAGTTATTGAGTGTGGTGCGGTGGCCGTCTGTCGGTGGCGG
>NC_053028.1:139977632-140010018 GCF_003073215.2 Triticum urartu | reverse complement strand
GACAAAACAAGACACGTTATGAAGCCTATGGAACTCGAAGACTTAGATCTTTCGTAGTTCTTTTTTTTATTTTGTGTTGAGTCATAGGAACCACCGTACTGTTAAGTGGGGTCCAGGAGAACCAGTCAGAATGACTGAAGTGATGCCTAAATCAAAAACCTATGTCTTCGAGTGAAGACAATGAGAGCGAATCTTGTCCAGAGCCGGACAAGTCAGCTTTGCTTGTAGCCCAAGTAAAGTTGTCATGAGAGTTCGAAATCTGACCGTTGAGACACGTGTCAGTTCCTTAGTGACCCAGGGTCATTTCGGACAAATCAGGTCGGGTTGCCAAGTGGCTATAAATAGCCCACCCCCACAACCATAAACGGTTGGCTGCTCAGATTTCAGTGCACGGCTTTTGTCGTTTGAGAGCAACCCACCTCGAAGCCTTTGAGAGAAAATTCCTAGTGAGGAGAAAATCCCTAACCACCTAGAGCGAGAGTAAATTGGGCATCACTTGAGTCTTCTTGTCTGTGTGATCTGAAGACTTATTACACTTGAGGACTGTGAATTCTCCAGACGGTTAGGCGTCGCGTTCAGAGCATCCAAGAGACATTGTGGATTGCCAGTGAACGAAGTATGTGAAGGTTTGGGAGTCTACCTTGAAGACTTACCAGAGTGATTGGGCGAGGACTAAGTGACCTTAGCTCAAGGAGAATACGGTGAGGACTTGGTGTCCTGAACTGCGTGTTCAGGACTGGGTGTCCGGGACTGTGTGTCCTAAGGTTTAAATACCTAGCCGCTCCAACCAGACGTACAGTTGACACAGCAACTGGAACTGGTCCAACATATCATTGTCTTCAACGAGTCACTGGTTTCATCTTCACTTCCTTCTCTTGCTGTTACTCATTGTGAAGTCACTGCATGCTTGCTTTATCATTTGTCTTCACAACGTGAATGCATGATCTGTTTGGCTTCATAACTTCTTCCTACTTGATCCTTATTACACTGAAACTGTTTGTCACTGTGCTTTCACTCTAATGAATACATGACCATGGCTGGCCTACTGTAATCTAACTTCCGCTGCATAGTAATAGGCATAATCTTCACTGTTTGTCTTCATAACTCCCAAGTTTTGAAGACTTTCATAAAAATTGCCTATTCACCCCCCCTCTAGTCGATATAACGCACTTTCAAGAAGATTCAAATATTATTCACTGATAGACTTGATCATAAACCCACAATTCATCGATCTCAACAAACACACCGCAAAAAGAAGAAGATTACATCGAATAGATCTCCACAAGAGAGGGGGAGAACTTTGTATTGAGATTCAAAGAGAGAGAAGAAGCCATCTAGCTACTAACTATGGACCCGAAGGTCTGAGGTAAACTACTCACACTTCATCGGAGGGGCTAGGATGATGTAGAAGCCCTATGTGATGACGGCCCTCTTCCGGCGGAGCTCCGGAACAGGCCCCAAGATGGGATCTCGTGGATACAGAAAGTTGCGGCGGTGGAATTAGGTTTTTGGCTCCTCTTCTGATCGTTTGGGGGTACGTATGTATATATAGGAGGAAGGAGTACGTCGGAGGAGCACCGAGGGGCCCACGAGGCAGGGGCGCGCCCTAGGGGGGCGCCCCCACCCTCGTGACTGCCTCTTTTGTTCCTTGGCGTAGGGTCCAAGTCTCCTGGATCATGTTCGGTGAGAAAATCACGTTCCTGAAGATTTTATTCCATTTGGACTCGTTTGATATTCCATTTCTCCGAAACACTGAAATAGGCAAAAAAACAGCAATTCTGGGTTGGGCCTCCGGTTAATAGGTTAGTCCCAAAAATAATATAAAAGTGGAAAATAAAGCCCAATATAGTCCAAAACAGTAGATAATATAGCATGGAGCAATCAAAAATTATTGATACGTTGGAGACGTATCAGGCATCCCCAAGCTTAATTCCTGCTCGTCCTCGAGTATGTAAATGGTAAAAAGAGAATTTTTGATGCGGAGTGCTACTTGGCATAATTTCAATGCAAATCTTCTTAATTGTGATATGAATATTCAGATTCAAAAGATTCAAGACAAAAGTTTATATTGACATAGAAATAATAATACTTCAAGCATACTAACAAAGCAATTATGTCTTCTCAAAATAACATGGCCCAAGAAAGTAATCCCTACAAAATCATATAGTCTGGCTATGCTCTATCTTCACCACACAAAATATTTAAATCATGCACAACCCCAATGACAAGCCAAGCAATTGTTTCATACTCTAACTTTTTCAATCTTCACGCAATACATGAGCGTGAGCCATGGATATAGCACTATAGGTGGAATAGAATGGTGGTTGTGGAGAGGAGAAAAAGGAGAAGATAGTCTCACATCAACTAGGCGTATCAACGGGCTTTGGAGATGCCCATCAATAGATATCAATGTGAGTGAGTAGGGATTGCCATGCAACGGATGCAATAGAGCTATAAGTATATGAAACTCAAAAATAAACTAAGTGGGTGTGCATCCAACTTGCTTGCTCATGAAGACCTAGGGCAATTTTGAGGAAGCCCATCATTGGAATATACAAGCCAAGTTCTATAATGAAAAAAAATTCCCACTAGTATATGAAAGTGATAACATGAGAGACTCTCTACTATGAAGATCATGGTGCTACTTTGAAGCACAAGTGTGGTAAAAGGATAGTAACATTGTCCCTTCTCTCTTTTTCTCTCATCAGTTTATTATTTGGGCCTTTTCTATTTTTTTATGGCCTCTTTTTAGTTGGGCTTCCTTGGCCTCTTTTTTTTATTTTTTTTATTTTTCGTCCGGAGTCTCATCACGACTTATGGGGGAATCATAGTCTCCATCGTTCTTTCCTCACTGGGACAATGCTCTAATAATGATGATCATCACACTTTTATTTTTCTTACAACTCAATACTTAGAACAAAATATGACTCTATATGAATGCCTCGGGCGGTGTACCGGGATATGCAATATGACAATGATGGAGTGTGTCATGATAAACGGAACGGTGGAAAGTTGCATGGCAATATATCTCGGAATGGCTATGGAAATGCCATAATAGGTAGGTATTGGCAATATATCTCGGAATGGCTATGGAAATGCCATGATAGGTAGGTATGGTGGCTGTTTTGAGGAAGGTATATGGTGGGTGTCATGATACCGGCGAAAGGTGCGCGGTATTAGAGAGGCTAGCAATGGTGGAAGGTGGAAAAGTGCGTATATATCCATGGACTCAACATTAGTCATAAAGAACTCATATACTTATTGCAAAAATCTAGAAGTTTTATCAAAGCAAAGTATTACGCGCATGCTCCTAGGGGGATAGATTGGTAGGAAAAGACCATCGCTCGTCCCCGACCGCCACTCATAAGGAAGACAATCAATAAATAAATTGCTCCGACTTCATCACATAACGGTTCACCATACGTGCATGCTACGGGAATCACAAACTTTAACACAAGTATTCTTTAAATTCACAACTACTAAACTAGCATAACTCTAATATTATCACCTCCATATCTCAAAACAATTATCATGCTTCAATCTTCTCTTAGTATTCAACGCACTCAAAAGAAAATTTCACATATCTTGAACACCAAGCATATTATATTAAGCAAATTACCATGCTATTAGACTCTCAAAATAATTGAAGTGAAGCATGAGAGATCAATAGTTTATTTTAAAAAAAACCACCACCATGCTCTAAAAGATCTAAGTGAAGCACATAGAGCAAATTATAACGCTCAAAAGATATAAGTGAAGTGCATAGAGCAAAACTACATAGCTCAAAAGATATAAGTGAAGCACATAGAGTATTCTATCAAATTTTAATTCATAGATGACTCCCTAAAAAGGTGTGTACAGAAAGGATGATTGTGGCAAACTAACAAACAAAGACACAAATAATACAAGACGCTCCAAGCAAAACACATATCATGTTGGTGAATAAAAATATAGCTCCAAGTAAATTACCGATGGAAGTGGACGAAAGAGGGGATGCCTTCCGGGGCATCCCCAAGCTTTGACTTTTTGGTGTCCTTGGATTATCTTGGGGGTGACATGGGCATCCCCAAGCTTAGGCTCTTTCCACTCCTTGTTCCATAATCCATCAAAAGAACTCACCCAAAACTTGAAAACTTCACAACACAAAACTCAATAGAAATCTCGTGAGCTCCGTTAGAGAAAGAAAACATAAAACCACTTCAAGGTACTGTAATGAACTAATTATTTATTTATTTTGGTGTTAAACCTACTGTATTCCAACTTCTCTATGGATTATAAACTATTTTACTAACCATAGATTCATCAAAATAAGCAAACAACACACGAAAAACAGAATCTGTCAAAAACAGAACAGTCTGTAGTAATCTGTAGCTAGCGCAAGATCTGGAACCCCAAAAATTCTAAAATAAATTGCTGGACGTGAGGAATTTATCTATTAAACATATGCAAGAAGAATTAACTAAATATCACTGTTAAAATAAAAATTACAGCAGTTCTCGTGAGTGCTAAAGTTTCTGTTTTTTTACAGCAAGTTCAACGACTTTCCCCAAGTCTTCCCAACGGTTCTACTTGGCACAAACACTAATTAAACACAAAAAAAAAAACCAAACAGAGGCTAGATAAATTATTTATTACTAAACAGGAGCAAAAAGCAAGGAATAAAAATAAAATTGGGTTGCCTCCCAACAAGCGCTATCGTTTAACGCCCCTAGCTAGGCATAAAAGCGAGGATAGATCTAGGTGCAAGGGATAAAAATAAAATTGGGTTGCCTCCCAACAAGCGCTATCGTTTAACGCCCCTAGCTAGGCATAAAAGCGAGGATAGATCTAGGTTGTGCCGTAGTAATAAGATAGATCGGTGAAACTCATTTCATATTCTCTACGTTCGGCAGCAAGTTTTCTTTGAGGCAAGCAAAAGTAATCAAAAGGGCTAAATTTAATAGGACAGAAGTCCCCAAGATCAATTTTAGGAGGTATAGGTTCCTCTTTCGGCCCTTCGTATTGTACAACCAATTCATCATTATAAGCATTCTTTTGACAGAACCTTGTGAGCCTAAAATCAAGAGAGCATCCTAGCTCATTATTTCGAATAGCCAAATCATCATTAAGTTCAGAGATTCTATCTATTAAAATATTTATTGGCACCTTTTTCTAAGGTTTTCATTAAAAGCAACGTAGTCAAGAGATTGAAAGCGCATAATTTATTCTTGATCAAAGAGGATAGATTCTATGGGAGGACGACCAGCGTCCACCCTATAGTGCGCAAAGATTTCTTTGGCTTCTTTTATTATAAATCTGAATTCATGAGCCAAAAAATATGGTAGCGGCACGCTTAACAGAAGAATGCTCGATATTAGAAAATTCTAGGAAAACTCTTTGTATAGATGGGTGCATATGCATAAATTGCCTTTCAAGTTCAACGATAAGCATGGCAATAGCGTCCGCAAGACTACTAGTTCTATGGAGAATAGAACCGCCCATAAAGGGCAAAGCACCGGCACAAGTAAAGAAATCTTGAATAACTCCTTTTCCAATAATATTACCACTACCGATTCGAAATCTTTTTGTATGGTAGGTAGGGGGTTCTTCAGCAGGAGCATCAGAATTTTCCATGATATTGTTATCACCCATATCGGCGATAACTTCCCCAATTTCAGACATAACTACAAGCAAGCAATCCAGCACATGAGCAAACAAAAGTCAAGCGAGAAAAAGGCAAACGGAAAAAAGAGGTGGAGAAGGAGAAGGAGATTGGGAAAGAGAGGGCGAATAAAACGGCAAGGGTGAAGTGGGGGAGAGGAAAACGAGAGGCAAATGGCAACTAATGTAATGCGAGAGATAGGGATTGTGATGGGTACTTGGTATGTTGACTTTTTGCATAGACTCCCCGGCAAGGGCACCAGAAATTCTTCTTGCTACCTCTTGAGCTTGCGTTGGATTTCCCCGAAGAGGAAAGGATGATGCAGCAGAGTAGCGTAAGTATTTCCCTCAGTTTTTGAGAACCAAGGTATCAATCCAATAGGAGGCCACGCTCAAGTCCCTCGTACCTGCACAAAACGATAGCTACTCGCAACCAACGCGATTAGGGGTTGTCAATCCCTTCAGGTCACTTACGAGAGTGAGATCTGATAGATATAATATTTTGGTATTTTTGGTATAGAGATGCAAAGTGAAAAGTAAAAGGCAAAGTAAAAAAGCAAAGCAAGATTAAAGTGATGGAGATTGATATGATGAGAATAGACCCGGGGGCCATAGGTTTCACTAGTGGCTTCTCTCAAGAGAATAAGTATTCTACGGTGGGTGAACAAATTACTGTTGAGCAATTGACAGAATTGAGCATAGTTATGAGAATATCTAGGCATGATCATGTATATAGGCATCACGTCCGTGATAAGTAGACCGAAACGATTCTGCATCTACTACTATTACTCCACTCATCGACCCCTATCCAGCACGCATCTAGAGTATTAAGTTAAAAACAGAGTAACGCTTTAAGCAAGATGACATGATGTAGAGAGATAAATTCATGCAATATGAAATAAACCCCTTCTGTTATCCTCGATGGCAACGATACAATACGTGCCTTGCTGCCCCTTCTGTCACTGGGAAAGGACACCGCAAGATTGAACCCAAAGCTAAGCACTTCTCCCATGGCAAGAACTACCAATCTAGTTGGCCAAACCAAACGGATAATTCGAAGAGACTTGCAAAGATAACCAATCATACATAAAAGAATTCGGAGAAGATTCAAATATTATTCATAGATAGACTTGATCATAAACCCACAATTCATCGGTCTCAACAAACACACCGCAAAAAGAAGAAGATTACATCGAATAGATCTCCACGAGAGAGGGGGGAATTTGTATTGAGATCCAAAAAGAGAGAAGAAGCCATCTAGCTAATAACTATGGACCCGAAGGTCTGAGGTAAACTACTCACACTTCATCGGAGAGGCTATGATGATGTAGAAGCCCTCCATGATGACGGCCCTCTCCGGCGGAGCTCCGGAACAGGCCCCAAGATGGGATCTCGTGGATACAGAAAGTTGCGGCGGTGGAATTAGGTTTTTTGCTCCGTCTCTGTTTGTTTGGGGGTACGTAGGTATATATATGAGGAAGAAGTACGTCGGTGGAGCTTCGGTGGGCCCACGAGGGTGGGGGCGCGCCTGGGGGTATAGGGCGCCCCCCTACCTCGTGCCCACCTCGAAGCTTCCTTGGCGTAGGGTCCAAGTCTCCTGGGTCATATTCAGGAAGAAAATCACGTTCCAGAAAGGTTTATTCTGTTTGGACTCCGTTTGATATTCCGTTTCTTCGAAACACTGAAATAGGCAAAAGAACAACAATTCTGGGTTGGGCCTCCGGTTAATAGGTTAGTCCCAAAAATAATATAAAAGTGGAAAATAAAGCCCAATATAGTCCAAAATAGTAGATAATATAGCATGGAGCAATCAAAAATTATAGATACGTTGGAGACGTATCAGATAACTCCTAGGAAAAATAATAGATGGGTTTAAATGCCTCATTCTTGCCAACATGTGAATCTTGAACCACGAAGAGAAATTGTCAAGAATGATATAACACCACTTCAAAAGATAAGGGGGAAGGGATTGAACTTCGGAATGCAAGATGAAGAATGCTTGACCTCCTCAAAACAAAACATGTATTGAGCACCATGTTTATCTTTGAGTATAGCTTGGCGGACCATAACTTCGAGAGAAATCTTGAAGAATGAATAAAGAATGAAAGGAATCCTTTATGAGCCACTAGGTTGATCCTCCATGAAGAACTCCGGTAACAAAATGATGATAAAATGAAAGAGAAGTTGGAAACACAAGGTGAAGCCTTGTAATAATTTAGATGGATCTTCGTGATGATATAATTGAGAGAGCTTGGAACTCTGGGAAAAGAAAGATGAACAATTGAAACCGAGAATTTTTTATGAACCTGTGGAATAAGGATTTGAATTTACTCAATGAAACAAGAATAAGAGTTGCATTATGCATATCCTTCACCAATTTAAATTGATGACAAGCAACGGATTTGGCATACTACTTATTCTCGTAGAAAGGATTAAGTGAGATATAGCGTAAACTTGAGAAGGTCTTCAACGAACCACCGATAGGATTTGGGAAGAATAAATGAACTAATGTGAGAACATATAGGAGCAGGAATCTTGAACAAACCACCGTAAGACTTAAAAATGATCAAATAAAAGATAGCGAAACACCGGGAAGAATTAGCAAATGAACGAAGATGCTTGAGAGAAATTAGATGCAAGTGAACGAAGAGATCCCGAGCTAATTAGAGAATACTTGAATGATGCACCGGTATGATTTGGAGAACGAGAGCTGAAAGCTGGAATGAATAATTGTGAGATGATGGGTTCCGGAGAATCAAACTGAAAAAAACTCCTGAATTGCTCCGGATGGGTGAAAAGAATTCTCACAATCGAAAACAATTATGAGAGGATGGCATAACGCTAGAACCACAAATCTTTGATAGAATGGATAAGATTTGGAGGAAAAACTCTTCTTTGGTCTTCACAATCCGAGAATGACGACAAGAAACACCACCATGAATTGTTGAGATACTCCGGGATGAAAATTAGAAAGGTTGAACCGACGATGAAAAGAATTTGAAAGATCTTGGAGAAAGACATTTGACTGATGATAATTCATTCTTACGTCAAACTTTGAAATGAATTTTAGAATAGCTCCGGGAAAATTAGAAGAGTCAGGTAAGATCCTGGGAAAGACCTGTGGGTTAGGGCCCACTCAACAGAAACACCATTGAACAATTTAAAAGATAGATTGCGCCGGTTGAATTAAATGGCTCGAAAGAGATAACAACCTCGAGATATCTTGAACGAATTAGCAATGGGAACGCGAATCTTCTGAGATGTCTTCAGCACTCCGGAACAATTGAATAGTAAGAGGTGAACCATTAAGAGGTGCACCAGCATGAGAAAGCATTTGAACCGAGGAAAGGATATGATCGACAAAGCTTGAATTGAATCCAACGGAGAAGAAAAGAATGGCGAATGATGAACTTAAAGCTTCCTTAGTATCTTTCTAAGAATCAACGGATAAGAACATTGAAAGAAAAGAATGAAGAGACTTCACATTCATAAGATGGATACTTGATTAAGAATTCTGAATCCTTGAAGAAAAGGGTGGGAGGGCGGGAAAACAAAGGCAACTTGGGACGGATGAAACAAATAACGTTGAGAAGACTTTGAGTTGATCTTGCGGATGGGAAAAATGATAGGATTATCTTGAAGAGAATCACAATGGTTGGAAAGAATTGACATGACAACCTTAATGATCAAGAAGGATTGGTATTCACATAGAAGTGTGAGAACACCACTTAGGGAAGGTATGGAATGAACACTTGTGTGACGCCCGGATAATTAAGCTACAGTAACCCTCTGCTAATGATGCCACATCACTTCGATTTCTGTTGCTAATCTCGTGTTAGTTCGAAACCAATTCAAATTCAAATTCAAAATCAAGCAAACAATAAAAGTTTTCAAATATTAAAACTAAAATGTTTGGAGTGAACCAAATAGTGCATAGGTAAATATGGTGGAGAAACCACACTTTTATAAAATGTTCAAATACTCTAAAATGAATAAAACCGTAGCAAAAACATTTATTTAAATGCCTTTGGTATTTAATAAAATGCTAAACTATTTTATTTCGGAGTAAAACTTTTTATGGCGGTGGGTTATTTTGAAACATTAATTTAGGAGCTTTTGTCATATTTTACTAAACTAAAAATAATGTATAACTATAAATAAAATAGAAAATTGGAATAAAAGAAACAGAGAATAAAAATAAGAAAAGACCTAAACTATTGGTGGACTGGGCTCTAGGTCAACAGTGGGAGCCCAGCTCACCTCGCTACCTCCTCCTTGCTCCTGCTCACCAGGAGCGTCGTGGACACGTGCGCCCCGTCCATGGCCGCGGATGGCCACGCGGCGTCCATCCCATGGCTCCCCGTCGCAGATAAGGTCTTCCCCAAGCCCCGGACGAACCCTAGCTGCCCCTAGATCTCACTTCCCCTTCCTACCTCGCTCCTCTGTTCGCATTCGAGCGTGCCGGCCGGCGCTGTTTGCTGCCACTGCGACCACCGACTTTCCCATGATCTTCCGCCATGTCCCCGAGCTCCGCAACGAAGCACTCGTCCCCTCCATCGAATCACACGAGCTTGAACGCCCTGCAACGCCATAGCCATCGCCGTCTTCAACCTCGGGAGCCAACCACTTCCGCCTTTGATTCACAACCACCAGAGCTTCCCCGAGCAGGTTGACCTCCTCTTCGCGGTCCCTATGAGCTCCTCCTCTGTCTCCCTCTCGCCCCGTTGTCAATCCGTCATTGTAGAACCGTGTCCCGTGCCCGACTATCGCCGCCATGGCTGGAGCACCGTTCGCGCCTGCTCCTGCTGTATCTCGCGCCCAAGCCGGCCTGGCCGTGACCGCCTACGTGTGCTGCACACCTGTACCGCGCCCCGCTAGCCTGCCCCTCCTGCACCTCCGCCTGCTGTCGCTCTACTCCCCCCATCATTGCTTGCCCCAGCCGCCCCATGCGCCACCCTGCGCACCGCGCCCAGTCCCGTGTCCGCTGTGCTCCGGCGCGCTGGCTCGTCCGGTCGTCCGGCCGCGCGCCCAGCGCCGCAGTCGCCCGCGGCTCTGTCGCCATTCTGCCATTCCCTGTATTTCTATTGCTTTTGCGTGCTGCCATGGCCTCGCGTCCGCTCGCTGCTGCTCTATTTCTGCTGCCGCGCTGCTGCTCCTGCTTGTGCCGCTGAACTGCTGCTACTCCCTAAGGGCATCTCCAGCCGTTGAGCCCCTCGGGAGGCATTTTTTCCGCCTCCTGGGGGGCTATCGGCGAATTTTTTTGCCTGGGGGTGAATATTTATCCACTCGTTGCCCGCACCCAGCCACCATCACCACGCGAACCACCCTGGCTAGAGGATCGCCTGCTCGGTGGCGATGAAGCGCGGCCACGGCGCGTGCGCGGCGCTGCTGAACCCGTCGGCGGCGGAGCACATGGTGTGGCCATCGCAGCTCAAGTTCATCGGCGAGCTGCGGGTGGACACGAGGGTGTTCCTGGAGGCGGCAAGAGGCGGCTTTACCGAGGCCAACAGGGAGCGGGAGAAGAAGATCCTGGGCAGCAAGTACTCGAACTCCTCGCCGATACAAGGTCAGAGGCGTGCAGCTCGCGCTCTGCTGCCACAGCAAGCCCAACCCGATACGAGAAGCCGGCCTCATCGCGGCTGTGCCGGAGGCGGTCGCGGAGGTCCCGCGAGGGGAGCAGCAGTCTCGTCGGCCGGTTGCCGCATCGAGCAGCAGCGAGGTGAGCCGGCCGCGCCCGCGGGATCCGGCCAGAGAGACGAGCTCGGGTGGCAAGGAGGAAGGTGATGGGGCTGCGGGTGGACGGCACGCCGCCACCCAGGAAGCAGAGGAGTGGCACCAGGATCTAGGCGGCGTCCGGGGCGTCCTCGACGGCGCGACCGTCATCTACTTCAACTACATCGGCGACGACTCCGCGTCCACCATGGCCGAGAAGATCTGGGACCCCGCCTGCGCGCTGCCCGTCGGCATCGCCGGCTCCGTGCTGAACGTCTCCACTGCTCGTAGGTGGTGAAGGCGTGCACCGCCGCCGTCACATGCTCGCGCTCCAGGGCACCGGCCTCGGCTACTCATGGGAGGTAGGAGGCGCTCGCGGGGATGGCGCAAGCGGGAGCGGGTCCGGCGTAGCTCGACGTCGTCGGCGAGGCGTTCTGTGCGGGCAGGAGTTGGTGGGGGAGAGAAAGAGAAAAGAGATCACATGGGTGGGCCTAAAGGAAAAGTGAGGAGAGAGAGAGAGTGGGAGGCTGACAGTGGGCCCAAAGCAACTAAAGTAGTCTCTCTCCTCCCCCAGCTGGCCCCAGGATCCTGGGAATGGGATGAGAGCGCCGGCCGTAGTTTTGGCCAAATCCGGCGATATTTGTGCTCCTGGGGGCGCGAGTGGAAACTTTTTTGGCCGCCGGCGCTGGAAATGTGCTCTTGGGGGCCTTCCTGGGGGGACGGGTGGAGATGCCCTTATCCTGCTAGCTGCCGCCGCTTGTGTTGCTTTGCTGCTGCTATTGCCGACTACAATTGCTGGCTGGTGGTGGTGGTGGCTATGGCCGTGTGTGCGAAGGCATTGTGTGTGGCCGGCTTGATTAGTTTAGGCTAATTTAGATTACTTACGTAATCTTTGTTAGGTTAGTTGCTAGCCTATGGCAGGTGGACCCCTTTTAGTAAAGTTAGATTTTATTTATTTTGTCTACATACATATAGTCTATGCCATGTGGGCCTTGCCTTTCCTTTTGACCGGTCAATTTGACTTGGTCAATTCGGATTAAAATTAATAACAAAATTACAAAAAATGTTTAAAACTTCGATAAATCATAGAAAAATAACCGTAACTCCGATGAAAATAATTTGTACATGAAAGTTGCTCAGAACGACGAGACGAATCCGGTACGCACCCTGTTCATCTGCCACACATCCCTAGCATAGCGAACATGCAACCGTCCCCCTCCATTTCATCTGTCCGAAAATGCCAAACACCAGAAAAACTTCCCCGGATGTTTTCCCCCTTTGCCGGTAGCACCTAGTACCGTATTAGGTCACCACTAGCGCTGCGTAATGCCATGTTATGCTTTGTGATACTTTGATTACTCTGTTATTTATTGTGTTCCCCTCCATTACTTCTTTCCGGTAGACCCTGAGACCACTGCCGATACCCCTGTGATCGACTACATCGACGATGACCCCTCCTTCTTGCTAGAGCAACCAGGCAAGCCCTCCCCCCTGATCAACCTGATATCGCCTATTCTTCTCTCTACTGCTTGCATTAGAGTAATGTAGCATGTTACTGCTTTCCGTTAATCCTATTCAGTTGCATAGCCTGTCATTGTTGCTACAGTTGTTGATACCTTCCCTGCAATCCTAAATGCTTAGTATAGGATGCTAGTTTATCATCAGTGGCCCTACATTCTTGTCCATCTGCTATGCTATATTATCGAGCCATGGTCACTTCGGGAGGTGATCACGGATTTATACATACTACAATACTATACATGATACATGGTGGTGACTAAAGTCGGGTCGGCGCATAGAGTACCCGCAAGTGATTCCGATGTGGGGGATGAAGGGACAGGTGGTTCCATCCAGGTAGTGGTGGGCCTGGGTTCCCGACGGCCCCTGACTGTTACTTTGTGGCGGAGCGACAGGGCAGGTTGAGACTACCTAGTAGAGAGGCGGGCCTGGCCCTGGTCGGCGTCCGTGGTTACTTCAAAATAACACGCTTAATGAGATCTTGGTATTTGATCTGAGTTTGGCCACTGCCCTATACGCACTAACCAACTATGTGGGAACAGTTATGGGCACTCGATGTCGTGGTATCAGCCGAAGCCTTCTTGACGTCAGCGACTGAGCGGCGCACGCCGGATTGGACTGAAACGCCTGCTCTTGTATTAGGGAGGCTAGGTCTGCTTACCGGCCGCGTTCGCAATGTGCAGGTGTGCAATGGGCGACGGGCCCAGACCCCTGCGCCATAGGATTTAGACCAGCGTGCTGACCTCTCTATTGTGCCTAGGTAGGGCTGTGACGTGTTGATCTTCCGAGGCCGGGCATGACCCAGGAAAGTGTGTCCGGCCAAACGGGATCGAGCGTCTTGGGAAATGTGGTGCACCCCTGCAGGGAAGTTTATCTATTCGAATAGCTGCGTCCCTCGGTAAAAGGACGACCCGGAGTTGTACCTTGACCTTATGACAAATAGAACCGGATACTTAATAAAATACACCCTTTCAAGTGCCAGATACAACCCAGTGATCGCTCTCTCACAGGGCGACGAGGGAAGGATCGCCGGGTAGGATTATGCTATGCGATGATACTTGGTTAACTTACCATCTACTGTCTTCTACTGTTTCAAGATGGAGGCTGCCAGAAGCGTAGTCTTCGATAGGACTAGCTACCCCCCTCTTATTCTGGCATTCTGCAGTTCAGTTCACATATACTACCCCTTTCATTGATACCAATGCATATGTAGTGTAGTTCCTTGCTTGCGAGTACTTTGGATGAGTACTCACGGTTGCTTTGCTCCCCCTTTTTCCCCTTCCTATACCTGGCTGTCGCAAACAGATGCTGGAGTCCAGGAGTCAGAGGATCCCAAGGATGGTTCTACGCGGAGTTCGACTTCAAGGAGTAGTTAGTAGGTCCCAGGCAGGAGGCCTCGCCTTTTCGATCATTGCTACTTTTGTGCTAGCCTTCTTAAGGCAATCTTGTTTAACTTATGTTTGTACTCAGATATTGTTGCTTCCGCTGACTCTTGTGTATTCGAGCTATGTATTCGAGCCCTCGAGGCCCCTGGCTTGTAATATAAAGCTTGTATTATTTTTAATTTGTGTCTAGAGTTGTGTTGTGATATCTTCTCGTGAGTCCTTGATCTTGACTGTACACATTTGCGTATATGATTAGTGTACGGTCAAATCGGGGGCGTCAAAACTTGACATTGAAGCAACTTGAATACCATAACTTAAAACAAAACAAAGGATTGGCTTACAAAATAAGCCGGAAACAAGCATATGATAGATCCCATATTGTATCATGTGTCTGTTGGAAAGATATTCTAGGAGCTACTTGAATTCCCACTTATAAACTCCTGAAACTTTTTGGTTATGCAATCGGGTGTTGGGGATACAGGGGAAGCATCATATCTCACCCAAACTAACAATTCCTACATCCAGTTGTATCCATCCTTCAACACATAACCAAGAAACCTTCGGAAATCGTGTACCTCAACCTTCGAAAAGCATCCGTTATACGAGTTATGGCAATACTCCCGAACTCCCGCCCCAGTACTAGGTGGCGTCGAGGTTATCTCACCAATAACTGCATAAAAGATATTTTCGATGTCGGCGAACTCAGGTATTCCAGAACTGCAACAATAAAATTGTGACGACAACACCTTGGAGCTCAACTCCCCGAGACACTGCCACAACCCCAAAATGTCAGGAGGCACCAAGAACAATGTTCTCATCACAAGACTATTGGAACGATTCCAAAATGCCCGCGTGATCCTAAAAAAATCATGAAATTTTAGGAGAGAAAAGTCAAAACTTGTACGTCAGGAGGCCTCACCAGAGCGACGAAGGTACTGAGGAGTAAAAAGAATCCTACTCTCTGAAATATATAATTCTAAGACTCAAAACATTTTTGTTCTAGACTCAACAACATTAGCGATTCGATCAAGCAGGGGGGCTCCTAAGTCGGGGATGGCTCTGATTACCAACTTGTAACGCCCACAATGCAGCTATATCT
Organism: Triticum urartu; assembly: GCF_003073215.2. Classification (NCBI taxonomy): domain Eukaryota; kingdom Viridiplantae; phylum Streptophyta; class Magnoliopsida; order Poales; family Poaceae; genus Triticum; species Triticum urartu. The sequence goes on along the minus strand of NC_053028.1, from coordinate 139,994,664 downwards.
CCCACGTGTCGGGGCACGACTTAGAGGCATAGCCGCATGGTGGTTTAGTCGCAAGAGGGGTAATCTTCACACAATCCCATGTACTGAATAAGAAAGGGATAAAGAGTTGGCTTACAATCGCCACTTCACAAATACAAGTTAAACATACATCATCCAAAGTATAATCAAGGTACGACTACAGAACCAAAGTAAAAGAAGACAACCCCAAATGCTAGATCCCCGATCGTCCCAACTGGGCTCCACTACTGATCATCCGAAAAAGACACATAACAACAACTAAGATCTTCATCGAGCCCCCACTCGAGCGCGGTTGCGCCACCTACACTGGTATCATCGGCACCTGCAACTATTGAAGTATCTGTGAGTCACAAGGACTCGTCAATCTCACACCCGCGAGATCAAGATTATTTAAGCTTATGGGTAGGGTAAGGTAATGAGGTGGAGCTTCAGCAAGCACTAAGCATATATGGTGGCTAACATACGCAAATGAGAGCGATAAGAGAAGCAACGCAACGGTCGAGAAGCTAGAAGTGATCAAGAAGTAATCCTGAAACTACTTACGTACAAGCATAACACAAGACCGTGTTCACTTCCCGGACTCCGCCGAGAAGAGACCATCATGGCTACACACGCGGTTGATGCATTTTAATTAAGTCAAGTGTCAAGTTCTCTACAACCGGATATTAACAAATTCCTATCTGCCACATAACCGCGTGCACGGCTCTCGGAAGTTTATACCCTGCAGGGGTGTCCCAACTTAGCCCATCACAAGCTCTCACGGTCAACGAAGGATATTCCTTCTCTCGGAAATACCCAATCAGTCTCGGAATCCCGGTTACAAGACATTTCGACAATGGTAAAACAAGACCAGCAAAGCCACCCGATGTGCCGACAATCCTGATAGGAGTCGCACATATCTCGTTCTCAGGGAAACACCGGATGAGACTAGCTACGAGTAAAACCAGCCCTCAATTTTCCCTAAGGTGGCCCCCCAGGCAGCTCGGTTCAGACCAACACTTAGAGAAGCACTGGCCCGGGGGGTTAAAATAAAGATGACCCTCGGGTTAATTACTCCCAAGGGAAAGGTATAGGATGTGGTGAGGCAAATGGTAAAACCAAGGTTGGGCCTTGCGGGAGGAGTTTTATTCAAAGCGAACCTTCAAGGGGTTCCCATAACACCCAACTGCATAAGGAACACAAAATCAAGGAACATAACACCAGTATGATGGAAACTAGGGCTGCAAGAGTGGAACAAAACACTAGGCATAAGGCCGAGCCTTCCACCCTTTACCAAGTATATAGATGCATTAATTAAATAAGAGATATTGTGATAACCCAACATAACCATGTTCCAACATGGAACAAACTTCAGCTTCACCTGCAACTAGCAACGCTATAAGAGGGGCTGAGCAAAAGCGATAACATAGCAAAAAACGGTTTGCTAGGAAGGTGGGTTAGAGGCTTGACATGGCAATATGGGGGGCATGATATAACAAGTGGTAGGTAGCGCGACATAGCGATAGAGCGAACAACTAGCAAGCAAAGATAGAAGTGATTTCGAGGGTATGATCATCTTGCCTGAGATCCCGCAAGGAAGAAGAACGAGTCCATGAAGTAGACGAATCAACGTAGTCGAACGAATCCTCACAACTCCAGAACGAAACCGAAGCTAACGAAAGAAGCAACACGGAAAGAAGCAAGCAACATAGTAAACAACCATCACATAAACATGGCATGATGCACAACCAAGTATGATGCATGTCCGGTTTAATGAGGCATGGCATGGCAAAGTGCACAAACAATACTACAGATTAAGTGGAGCTCAATATGCAACGAGTTGCATATTGACGAAAGACCACATTCAAACATTTAGTTCACTCTCGTTTATGTGCCCAACAATATTAAATGTTGTTAAACATGGCAAGAGGTGAAGCATAATAAAACTACCTATCTAGGCAAGTTTAAATGAGGCCGGAACAACAAGCAACAAGTCAAGAAAATCCTCATGTGCATATTTTTGATTTGGTACTGTTCTGTCCTAAAGCATATTTAGAGTTGTTAAACATGCAAGATGAGTGCACCATGTTAAACTAGGCATTTTTCTACGCCATTTACATATAAAGTTTATTTAATTTGGAGCTACGGTTATTTAGTTATGGAATAAATCATTTTAGCATGGAAATTAAGCAAAATATATGCAAACAACAATTTAAGCATTTCAAACATGAATGAAAGTTGTATATTGTGAAACTAGATGAAATTCTAGTCATTTTTCATATATAAATCATTTTAATCCGATGCACCATTTGTGAGTTATTAAATGCATGAACTAGGGGGACTTTTCTGTAAAACGGTTTCCGGAGACCGAAAACGTCCGACGTATGACCGGCAGCGGTGCCGCTATAGTTATCCGTTGGGGTATCAAACGAACTCCAAATGCGATGAAACTTGGCAGGCGACCTACTGACAACATAACAACACCGCATGACAACTTTCATCCCATTCTGAGAACATTTTTTGGCCACTTATAAAATACTATTTCGAACATGTCACGGGCGTGTGCAAGTGTGTCTGGGCTCAGAACGGACAACTGAAAGAACTGGGAGACCCGGATGGATGCAAGTTTTGAAAACATGATAATGTAATGCAGATGATGATATGGCAAGATGCAACACGCAAGCAATGACAAGGCAACAGCAACGAATAACTGGAAGACACCTGGCGCATCGGACTCGGAGCGTCACACATCGTCACCTCGTCCTTAGCCAATCTTCGCTTAATCCGTAGCCCCTATTTTGAGTTGCAAATATTAGCAACAGAACCAGTATCAAATACCCAGGCGCTACTGCGATCATTAGTAAGGTACACATCAATAACATGTATATCAAATATTCCTTTCACTTTGCCATCCTTCTTATCCACCAAATACATGGGGCAGTTCTGCTTCTAGTGACCAGTCCCTTTGCAGTAGAAGCACTCAGTCTCATGCTTAGGTCCAAACTTGGGTTTCTTCACTTGAGCAGCAACTTGCTTGCCATTCTTCTTGAAGTTCCCCTTCTTCCCTTTAACCTTTTTCTTGAAACTGGTGGTCTTGTTGACCATCAACACTTGATGCTCCTTCTTGATTTCTACCACCGCAGCCTTTAGCACTGCGAAGAGCTTGGGAATTGTCTTATCCATCCCTTGCATATTATAGTTCATCATGAATCTTTTGTAGCTTGGTGGCAGTGATTGAAGAACTCTGTAAATGACACTATCATCAGGAAGATTAACTCCCAGTTGAGTCAAGTGGTTGTGGTACCCAGACATTCTGAGTATTTTGTTCACTGACAGAACTATTCTCCTCCATTTTGCAGCTATAGAACTTATTGGAGACTTCATATCTCTCAATCCGTGCATTTGCTTGAAATATTAACTTCAACTCCTGGAACATCTCATATGCTCCATGACGTTCAAAACATTGTTGAAGTCTCGGTTCTAAGCCATAAAGCATGGCACACTGAACTATCGAGTAGTCATCAGCTTTGCTCTGCCAGCCGTTCATAACATCTCGTGTTGCTCCTGCAGCGGGTTTGTCACCTAGCGGTGCTTCCAGGATGTAATTCTTCTATGTAGCAATGAGGATAATCCTCAAGTTACGGACCCAGTCCGTGTAGTTGCTACCATCATCTTTCAACTTAGCTTTCTCTAGGAACGCATTAAAATTCAACGGAACAACAGCACGGGCCATCTATCTACAACAACATAGACATGCAAAATACTATCAGGTACTAAGTTCATGATAAATTGAAGTTCAATTAATCATATTACTTAAGAACTCCCACTTAGATAGACATCCCTCTAATCATCTAAGTGATCGTGTGATCCATATCAACTAAACCATGTCCGATCATCATGTGAGATGGAGTAGTTTTCAATGGTGAACATCACTATGTTGATCATATCTACTATACGATTCACGCTCGACCTTTCGGTCTCAGTGTTCCGAGGCCATATATGCATATGCTAGGCTCGTCAAGTTTAACCCGAGTATTCTGCATGTGCAAAACTGGCTTGCACCCATTGTATGTGAACGTAGAGCTTATCACATCCGATCATCACGTGGTGTCTCAGCACGACGAACTGTAGCAACGGTGCATACTTAGGGAGAACACTTATACTTTGAAATTTAGTGAGAGATCATCTTATAATGCTACTGCCGAACTAAGCAAAATAAGATGCATAAAGGATAAACATCACATGCAATCAATATAAGTGATATGATATGGCCATCATCATTTTGTGCCTTTGATCTCCATCTCCAAAGCGCCGTCATGATCACCATCGTCACCGGCTTGACACCTTGATCTCCATCGAAGCATCGTTGTCGTCTCGCCAACTATTGCTTCTATGACTATCGCCACCGCTTAGTGATAAAGTAAAGCAATTACATGGCGATTGCATTTCATACAATAAAGCGACAACCATATGGCTCCTGCCAGTTGCCGATAACTGTGTTACAAAACATGATCATCTCATACAACAATTTATATAATCACATCTTGACCATATCACATCACAACATGCCCTGCAAAAACAAGTTAGATGTCCTCTACTTTGTTGTTGCAAGTTTTACGTGGCTGCTACAGGCTTCTAGCAAGAACCATTCTTACCTACGCATCAAAAACCACAACGTAGTATAGTGATTGCTTTTTGATCTTCAGAAAGAACCCTGTTCATTGAAACAGATTCAACTAAACTTGGAGAAACAGACACCCACTAGCCACCTTGAAAGAACATGCGGTGCCCCCATGTTTGGTTTTGGTAATTGATGACAATCTCTATGGACTAATGGTTGCCTTGAGTTATATTTGAAGGTTTTTTCCATAGGCTTTTCTTGGAGTACATGTGTTGGTTTCAAGGAGAGTTTGTGTCGACCAAGGTGCTATTCAAGGAATTATCCAAAGATTGTTCATGTGAGTGTTGAGCTTATTGCAAGCATGTCTTGGAGAAGAAGATTGTGTGATCATTCATGTCTACCTTCAAGACATCATCCAAATGAAGAGAATTGGAAAGATTCAAGGTTGATCAATATTAAGTCAAGAATGAATCAAGTTGATCAACACACAAAGCATACATGATGTACTGAGGGATCAAGTGATCCCATGGTATGGTAAGCATTGTCCATTATGCTTTGTTTGCTAACCCATAATTTTCGTGAGAGTTCTTTGTGGGGTTAGGTTGCGATGTGCAAGTTCAAGTGGAGCATCATGAAGAGATCAAATGCTTGAAGCTTGCCATCCATTATGGTAGTAATGGATTTATGAAAATGTGTCGAAGAGTGGCTCACCCATCGTGGAGTATGGGGGAGCAATAAACTAGTCTTCATCAAGCCAACGCAATCAAGAAAGGTGGTCCAACTTGAGGGAGTCAAGACCGTCATCATCTAGCTCAAGTGGACCATGTGCAAGGCAAAGGTTTGCCCTTGATAGGTTCTATTTTACCGGTCTCATGGTGGTAGTTGGGAGACCGGGTTATAGGATCAATTGTCGTACTATCAAGGGGGGCTCTCGATGAGTAGCCTGATCGTATCTTTTGTAGAGAACTCAAACCATTGCATCCTTGCATCATATTTATTGGTTCTTGTTTGGTTCTTCTCTTTGTGAGTTTTGGAGCTTATGATCATCTTGATGACAAGCTCGAGTTCATCGAAAACGGAGTTCACTCGCATCTTCTATGATGTTTTCGACGTTGGAGGTTATGTCGGTTCTTCTCTGTTGGAGGTTTCACTCCTCTATTTGTTAGGCATACCTCGTCATCTTGTTTCCAACAAGCTTGAGCTTGCTCGATTCAGAGCTCATTTGCAGAAGTTATGGCAGTTCTGGTTTTCCTTGGAGTATACTTGTTTTCATGGAAGTGGAATATGTTTGGTGCCAGCGGTACTACCGCGGGGCCAGAGCGGCAGTACCGCGTATCGCCACAAGCGGTAGTACCACTGTCTCACAATGGTACTACCGCCCATGGCCATAAGCGGTAGTACGGCTCTGACTCCATGCTGGTACCGCCTCGACTCAAGACGTGGTTTTCTCATGTCGGGTTCAGCAGCAATAGTAGCGGCAGTAGGAGCGGTTGTGCCGCTCGTGTGTAGTAGTACCGTTGGGCCAAGCGGCAGTACCGCCGCTGCCAACGGTAGTACCGCTGGCCCCAGCGGTAGTGCCGCTCATACGGCTCTGCCTCGCCCTCTGCTTTGCTCCGCTCTCTATGTTCTACCGCCCGGGCGGTAGTACCGCTCGTGTGCGGATTGAGCACATAACGGTTGGATTCGGGAGCTCCTATAAAGGGGGTCTTCTTCCCCATTAAGCCTTATCTCTTGAGATCGTGTTCTTCCCCCATTGTTGACCTTCTTCGAGCTTGCTAACTCTCAATCCCTCCATGGATTCTTGCTAATTTTGGGGGGAAAGGAGAGAGGAGATCTAGATCCACATTTCCACCAATCACTTTCTCCTCTATGTGAGGGGAACCCCTTGGATCTAGATCTTGGAGTTCTTGGTGTTCTCCTTTTTGTTCTTCCTCTCATTTTCCTCCATAGCATTAGTTGCTTTGGTGGGATTTGAGGGAGAAGGACTTGGGCACTCCATGTGCCCTTGCCATTGCATTTGGTGCATCGGTTTGAGTTCTCCACGGTGATACGTGGAAGTTACAAGTTGAGAAGCTTATTACTCTTGGGTGCTTGGTACCCTTGAGCTTGTTCCTCTTGGGTGCTTGGGCGCCCTAGACGGTTGGTGGTGTTCGGAGCTCAATCATTGTGGTGTAAAGCTCCGAGCAAGCGTCGGGATCTCCAATTAGGTTGTGGAGATCGCCCCGAGCAATTTGACGGGTTCCGATGACCGCCCCCAAGGGTTGCCAAAGTGTACGGGTTCGGTGACCGCCACCAAGGGTTGCCATTTGTACGGGTTCGGTGACCGCCCTCAAGGGTCCCTTAGTGGAATCACGGCATCTTGCATTGTGCGAGGGCGTGAGGAGATTACGGTGGCCCTAGTGGCTTCTTGGGGAGCATTGTGCCTCCACACCGCTCCAAACGGATATTAGCATCCGCAAGGGTGTGAACTTCGGGATACATCGTCGTCTCCGCGTGCCTCGGTTATCTCTTACCCGAGCCCTTTACTTATGCACTTTACTTTGTGATAGCCATATTGTTTCCTGTCATATATCTTGCTATCACCTAGTAGTTAAATATTGCTTAGCATAAGTGTTGGTGCACATAGGTGAGCCTAGTTGTTGTAGGTTTGGTGCTTGACAAATTAACTGCTAGGTTTATTCCGCATTTGTTCAATCCTGAACCGTAATTATTTTAAAGCGCCTATTCACCCCCCCCCCTCTAGGCGACATCCACGATCTTTCACACCTGTGTGTGAAGCACGTCGGTAGAACCAGTCTCGCGTAAGCATACGCGTAAGGTCGGTCTAAGCCGCTTCATCCAACAATACTGCTAAATCAAGAATCAACTAGTGACGGCAAGCAATATGTATATACTCACGCCCACAACTCCTTTGTGTTCTACTCGTGCATATAACATCTACGCACAGCACTGGCTCGGATGCCATTGTTGGGGAACGCAGTAATTTCAAAAAAATTCCTACGCACACGCAAGATCCATCAAGGTGATGCATAGCAACGAGAGGGGAGAGTGTTGTCCATGTACCCTCATAGACCATAAGCGGAAGCATTATGACAACGCGGTTGATGTAGTCGTATGTCTTCACGATCCGACCGATCCTAGCACCAAAGGTACGGCACCTCCGTGATCTGCACACGTTCAACTCGGTGACGTCCCACGAACTCTAGATCCTGCTGAGGTCGAGGGAGAGTTTCGTCAGCACGACGGCGTGATGACGGAGTTATCGACGCAGGGCTTCTTCTAAGCTCTACAACGATATGACCGAGGTGGAAATCTGTGGAGGGGGGCACCGCACACGGCTAAACAATCAACTTGTTTGTCTATGGGGTGCCCCCTCCCCCCCTATATAAAGGAGTGGAGGAGGGGAGGGTCGGCCCTCTCATGGCGCGTAAAAGGGGGGAGTCCTACTCCCGGTGGGAGTAGGATTCTCCCTTTCCCTAGTTGGAGTAGGAGAAGAGGGAAGGAGGAGAGAGGAAGAAGGAAAAGGGGCGCCCCCCCCCTTCCCTAGTCCAATTCGGACCCAAGGGGGAGGGGGCGTGCAGCCTGCCCTAGCCGCCCCTCTCTCTCTCCACTAAGGCCCATTAAGGCCCAATAACTCCCCGGGGGGTTACGGTAACCCCCCCCCCCCCGGTACTCCGGTAAATGCCCAAACTCATCTGGAACCCTTCCGATGTCCAAACATAGCCTTCCAATATATCGATCTTTATGTCTCGACCATTTCGAGACTCCTCATCATGTCTGCGATCACATCCGGGACTCCTAACTACCTTCGGTACATCGAAACACATAAACTCATAATACCGATCGTCATCGAACGTTAAGCGTGCGGACCCTACGGGTTCGAGAACTATGTAGACATGACCGAGACTCACTTCCAGTCAATAACTAATAGTGGAACTTGGATGCTCATATTGGTTCCTACATATTCTACGAAGATCTTTATTGGTCAAACCGCATAACAACATACATTGTTCCCTTCGTCATCAGTATGTTACTTGCCCGAGATTCGATCATCGGTATCTCAATACCTAGTTCAATCTCGTTACCGGCAAGTCCCTTTACTCGTTCCGTAATGCATCATCCCGCAACTAACTCATTAGTCACATTGCTTTCAAGGCTTATAGTGATGAGCACTATCGAGAGAGCCCAGAGATACCTCTCCGACAATCGGAGTGACAAATCCTAATCTCGATCTATGCCAACTCAACAAACACCATCGGAGACACCTGTAGAACATCTTTATAATCACCTAGTTATGTTGTGACGTTTGATAGCACACTAAGTGTTCCTTCGATATTCGGGAGTTGCATAATCTCATAGTCATAGGAATACGTATAAGTTAAGAAGAAAGCAATAGCAACAAATTAAACGATCATCGTGCTAAGCTAACGGATGGGTCAAGTCAATCACATCATTCTCTAATGATGTGATCTCGTTAATCAAATGACGACTCATGTCTATGGTTAGGAAACTTAACCATCTTTGATTAACGAGCTAGTCAAGTAGAGGCATACTAGTGACACTCAGTTTGTCTATGTATTCACACATGTACTAAGTTTCCGGTTAATACAATTCTAGCATGAATAATAAACATTTATCATGATATGAGGAAATATAAATAACAACTTTATTATTGCCTCTAGGGCATATTTCCTTCATTGTTCCCATAAGTTGTTTGCCCACAAAATCCCTATGCATAGGAACTGGGTTATGCTTAAATGTGTTAGTCATATTCTTCATGATGCTCTCTTTATGTGTCAAATCTTATCTTTTATGTGAGCATCATTGAAATTATCATGCCTAGCTAGAAAGGCATTAAAGAAAAGCGCTTGTTGGGAGACAACCCAACACCTTTACCTAATGTTTTTGTGTGTTCACATGACTATGCTACTGTAGTAATCATGTTTTATTGCTTTTGTTTCAATAAAGAGCCAAGTAAGACCTTTGGGATGATCTATGGTGATAGTTGATTTGATCTTGCTGAAAAACAGAAACTTTTGCGCTCGGGAAAACAATTCTATTTTTTAGCAGAAGCATGATAAAATACTGATTACTTTTTCAGAACATTAATGAACAAATTGCTCATGTTGTCCTAATTTTTCAGAATTTTTGAAGTTATATAAGTATTCGAGAGCTATAGATTACTATAGAGTGTCCTGTTTTTGACAGATTCTGTTTTCGATGCATAGTTTGCTTGTTTTCTAGTTTCTATGGCTTATATTGCTTAATATAAATTGTAGAAATGATAGGGTACAGTTGGCAATATGTGAGAAAAATTGTGAATCTTGTCTTGACAGTACCTAAGTGGTGATTTTCTTTCTTATACTAACGGAGCTTACGAGTTTTCTGTTAAGTTTTGTGTTGTGAAGTTTTCAAGTTTTGGGTAAAGATTCGACGGACTACGGAATAAGGAGTGGCAAGAGCCTAAGCTTGGGGATGCCCAAGGCATCCCAAGGTAATATTCAAGGACAACCAAGCATCTAAGCTTGGGGATGCCCCGGATGGCATCCCCTCTTTCGTCTTTGTTTATTGGTAACTTTACTTGAGGCTATATTTTTATTCACCACATGATATGAGTTTTGCTTGGAGCGTCATTTTTTTATTAGGATTTTTTTGCTGTTATTTAGAGTAATGTTTTTCGTCTTTTAGTTCAATAAAAAGGTCAAGTATAGCCTTTACCATGCTTATTTTTCCAATCTATATGATGATGTTTTAAAAACAGAAAGTTTGCTGTTATGTTTTGAATATTTGTGAATAGTTAGAACATGATAAAATCTTGAATCTTTTACACAATGATTAACAACAAATTATCTACAGTGTGGTAATTTTTCAGAATTTTTGGAGTTAAAGAAGTATGATTCTTCTTGCATTCTTTACAGACTATCCTGTTTAGACAGATTGCTGATATGATTGCATTGTTTGCATATGTTTGCTTATTTAATGATTCTATTTGATGATATGAGTATTAAATATGCAGATGCATTTAGTATGCAATGTCAAGTTATAATTTTAGTGATTTTCTATAGTAGAGAATGATAAGGATTAGCATGGATTTATACTAACTTATCTCACGAGTTCTGGTTGAGTTTGGTGTGGATGAAGTTTTTAAGATTTAGGGAAACCGCGATATGCATGAAAGGAATTAAGGAGACATAAAAGCTCAAGATTGGGGATGCCCAAGGCATCCCTAATTAATAATTCAAGAAGTCTCAAGCATCTAAGCTTGGGGATGCCCCGGTAGGCATCCCACCTTTCTTCTTCAACAACTATCAGTCAGTTTTGGTTGAGCCTAAGTTTTTGCTTCTTTACATGATATGTGCTATCCTTGCAATGTCATTTTATTTTGTTTTGATTTCTGTTTGACTAAAGTACTTAAGATATGAAATTTTATTTATGAGGATTCTTCACATAGTTACATGATTATTCAACTACTCATTGATCTTCACTTATATCTTTCGGAGTAGTTTGTCATTTGCTCTAGTGCTTCACTTATATCTTTTTAGAGCACGATGGTGGTTTTATTTTGAAGAAATTTTTGAACTCATGCTTCACTTATATTATTTTGAGAGTCTTAAACAACATGGTAATTTGCTTAGGTTATGAATTTAGTCCTAATATGATAGGCATCCAAGAGGGATATAATAAAAACTTTCATATAAAGTGCATTGAATACTATGAGAAGTTTGATTCTTTATGATTGTTTTGAGATATGAAGATGGTGATATTAGAGTCATGCTAGTGGAGTAGTTGTGAATTTGAGAGATACTTGTGTTAAAGTTTGTGATTCCCGTAGCATGCACGTATGGTGAACCGTTATGTGATGAAGTTGGAGCATGATTTATTTATTGATTGTCTTCCTTATGAGTGGCGGTCGGGGACGAGCGATGGTACTTTCCTACCAATCTATCATCCTAGGGGCATGCGCGTAGTACTTTGTTTCGATGACTAATAGATTTTTGCAATAAGTATGTGAGTTCTTTATGACTAATGTTGAGTCCATGGATTATACGCACTCTCACCCTTCCACCATTGCTAGCCTCTCTTGTGCCGTGCAACTTTCTCCGGTACCATACACCCACCATTACCTTCCTCAAAACAGCCACCATACCTACCTATTATGGCATTTCCATAGCCATTCCGAGATATATTGCCATGCAACTCTCCACCGTTCTGTTTATTATGACACACTCCATCATTCTCATATTGCTTTGCATGATCATGTAGTTGACATCGTATTTGTGGCAAAGCCACCATTCATAATTCTTTCATACATGTCACTCTTGATTCATTGCAAATCCCGGTACACCGCCGGAGGCATTCATATAGAGTCATATTTTTTTCTAAGTATCGAGTTGTAATTCTTGAGTTGTAAGTAAATAAAAGTGTGATGATCTTCATTATTAGAGGATTGTCCCATGTGAGGAAATAAAAAAATAAAAAAAGAGAAAGGCCAAAAAAAGAGAAGGCCCAAAAAGCAAAAAAAAATGAGAGAAAAAGAGAGAAGGGGCAATGCTACTATCCTTTTACCACCCTTGTGCTCCAAAGTAGCACCATGATCTTCATGATAGAGAGTCTCCTATGTTGTCGCTTTCATATACTAGTGGGAAACTTTCATTATAGAACCTGACTTGTATATTCCAATGATGGGCTTCCTCAAAATGCCCTAGGTCTTCGTGAGCAAGCGAGTTGGATGCACACCCACTTAGTTTCTTTTTGAGCTTTCATACACTTATAGCTCTAGTGCATCTGTTGCATGGCAATCCCTACTCACTCACATTGATATCTATTGATGGACATCTCCATAGCCATCGATACGCCTAGTTGATGTGAGACTATCTTCTCCTTTTTGTCTTCTCCACAACCATCGTTCTATTCCACCTATAGTGCTATGTACATGGCTCACACTCATGTATTGCGTCAAGATTAAAAAAGTTTGAGAACATCAAAAGTATGAAACAATTGCTTGACTTGTCATCGGGGTTGTGCATGATTCAAATATTTTGTGTGATGAAGATAGAGCATAGACAGACTATATGATTTTATAGGGATAACTTTCTTTGGCCATGTTATTTTGAGAAGACATAATTGCTTTGTTAGTGTGCTTGAAGTATTATTATTTTTATGTCAATATTAAACTTTTGTTTTGAATCTTATGGATCTGAATATTCTTGCCACAATAAAGAGAATTACATGGATAAATATGTTAGGTAGCATTCCACATCAAAAATTCTGTTTTTATCATTTACCTACTCGAGGGCGAGCAGGAATTAAGCTTGGGGATGCTTGATACGTCTCCAACGTATCTATAATTTTTGATTGTTCCATGCTATTATATTATCAATCTTGGGTGTTTTATATGCATTTATATGATTTTTGGGACTAACCTATTAACCTAGAGCCCAGCGTCAGTTTCTGTTTTTTCCTTGTTTTTGAGTACTACAGAAAAGGAATACCAAACGGAGTCCAATTGACGTGCCAATTTTTGATGATTTTTATGATGTTTCTCCCCCTCTATCTCCTTGTGATGAATTGAGTTTTCCCTTTGAAGTTATCTTACCGGATTGAGTCTTTAAGGATTTGAGAACACTTGATGTATGTCTTGCATGTGCTTGTCTGTGGTGACAATGGGATATTCATGTGATCCACTTGATGTATGTTTTGGTGATCAACTTGCGAGTTATGTGACCTTTTGAACTTATGCATCGGGGTTGGTACATGTTTTCGCCTTGACTCCTCGGTAGAAAGGCACTCTTTGAAGTTCTTTGTGTTGGTTGAATAGATGAATCCGAGATTGTGTGGTGCATATCGTATAATCATACTCGCGAATACTTGAGGTGATATTAGAGTATCTAGGTGACATTAGGGTTTTGGTTGATTTGTGTCTTAAGGTGTTATTTTACTACGAACTCTGGGGCTGTTTGTGACACTTATAGGAATAGCACAATGGATTGATCGGAAAGAATAACTTTGACGTGGTTTCGTACCCTACAATAATCTCTTCGTTTGTTCTCCGCTATTAGTGACTTTGGAGTGACTCTTTGTTGCATGTTGAGGGATAGTTATATGATCTAATTATGTTATCCTTGTTGAGAGAATTTGCACTAGTGAAAGTATGAGCCCTAAGCCTTGTTTCGAAGCATTGCAATATAGTTTGTGCTCACTTTTATCATTCGTTACCTTGCTTTTTTATATTTTTAGATTACAAAAACCTATATCTACCATCCATATTGCACTTGTATCACCATCTCTTCGCCTAACTAGTGCACCTATACAATTTACCATTGTATTGGGTGTGTTGGGGACACAAGAGACTCTTTGCTATTTGGTTGCAGGGTTGTTTGAGAGAGACCATCTTCATCCTACGCCTCCCACGGATTGATAAACCTTAGGTCATCCACTTGAGGGAAATTTGCTACAGTCCTACAAACCTCTACACATGGAGGCCCAACAACTCCCACTCCTCCAAGTCCGCCACCGCATCAGCAGACTCCTGCTCCTCCAAGTCCGCCACCGCGTCAGCCGACTCCTCCTCCTCCAAGTCCGGCACCGCATCAGCCGACTCCTCCTCCTCCAAGTCTGGCACCACGTCAGCCGACTCCTCCTCATCCAAGTCCTCCACCGCGTCAGCCGACTCCTCCTCCTCCAAGTTCGGCACCGCGTCAACCGACTCCTCCTCCTCCAAGCCAGGCACCACGTCAGTCAACTCCTCCTCCAAGTCAGGCACCGCCTCAGCGGGCTTTGCTGCCTCTGTAGGGTAATGTAGTATTTCAAAAAAATTCCTACGATCACCCAAGATCTATCTAGGAGAAGCATAGCAACGAGTGGGGAGAGTGTGTCTACGTACCCTCGTATACCGAAAGCGGAAGTGTTTAGTAACGCGGTTGATGTAGCGGAACGTCTTCGCGATCCAACCGATCTAGTACCGAATGCACGGCACCTCCGCGATCTGCACACGTTCAGGTCGGTGACGTCCCTATAACTCTAGATCTAGCTAAGGCTGAGGGAGAGTTTCGTCAGCACGACGGCGTGTTGACGGTGATGATGAAGTTACCGACGCAGGGCTTCGCTTAAGCACTACAACAATATGACCGAGGTGGAAAACTGTGGAGGGGGCACCACACGCGGCTAAAGATCAACTTGTGTGTCTATGGGGTGCCCCTGGCCATGTATATAAAGGAGGGAGGAAGAGGAGGCTGGCCTAGGAGGGGCGCGCCTATAGGGGGAGTTCAACTAGGATTCCTAATCCTAGTTGGAGTCCCCTTCCTTTTCCAAGAGGAGAGAAAGGGAAGGAGTAGGAGAGGGAGAAGGAAAGAGAGGGGGCGCCGCCCCCTCTCTAGTCCAATTCGGACTTGCCTTGGGGGGCGTGCGGCCACCCCTTGAGGCCCTTCTCTCCTTTCCCGTATGGCCCATTAAGGCCCACTACTTCCCCTCGCGAATTCCCGTAACTCTCCGGTACTCCGAAAAATACCTGAATCACTCGGAACCTTTATGATGTCTGAATATAGCCTTCCAATATATCGATCTTTACGTCTCGACCATTTCGAGACTCCTCATCATGTCCATGATCTCATCCTGGACTCCGAACAACCTTCGGTACATCAAATCACATAACTCATAACACAAACCGTCATTGAACGTTAAGCATGCGGACCCTAAGGGTTCGAGAACTATGTAGACATGACCGAGACACATCTCCGGTCAATAACCAATAGTGGAACCTGGATGCTCATATTGGCTCCTACATATTCTACGAAGATCTTTATCGGTCAAACCACATAACAACATACGTTGTTCCCTTTGTCATTGGTATGTTACTTGCCCGAGATTCGATCGTCGGTATCATCATACCTAGTTCAATCTTGTTATCGGCAAGTCTCTTTACTCGTTTCGTAATGCATCATCCCGCAACTAACTCATTAGTCATATTGCTTGCAAGGCTTATAGTGATGTGCATTACCGAGAGGGCCCGGAGATACCTCTCCGACAATTGGAGTGACAAATCCTAATCACGATCTATGCCAACTCAGCAAACACCATCGGAGACACCTATAGAGCATCTTTATAATCACCCAGTTACGTTTTGACGTTTGATAGCACACTAAGTGTTCCTCCGGTATTCAGGAGTTGCATAATCTCATAGTCATAGGAACATGTATAAGTCATGAAGAAAGCAATAGCAATAAACTAAACGATCATAGTGCTAAGCTAACGGATGGGTCTTGTCCATCACATCATTCTCTAATGATGTGATCCCGTTCATTAAATGACAACACATGTCTATGGCTAGGAAACTTAACCATCTTTGATTAACTAGCTAGTCTAGTAGAGGCATACTAGGGACACTCTGTTTGTCTATGTATTCACACATGTACTAAGTTTCCGGTTAATACAATTCTAGCATGAATAATAAAAAATTATCATGATATAAGTAAATATAAATAACAACTTTATTATTGCCTATAGGGCATATTTCCTTCAGCCTCAGCAACAGCGAAAGAGAGGCGTCGCAGCTACGTCGGCTAGCGGTATAACAGGGGGCAAGAAATACAAATTTGGTCCAAGCCTCAAGCCTCTTCCAAAGTTGCCTTACCACATGACTGACGAGGAAACCGACGCCCAATTGAAGGCCCATTTTGGACTGAAACCGCCCCCGCTGCCAAAGGAGAAAGTACCTAAGAAAGTGGTAAAACACTTTATTGATAATGCTCAACCGGCTGTGAAGCATAGGGACTTAGACTATGAGCGCGTAAACAGGAAGTCCTATCATGCACAAAACTCGAAGCTTCGAGCTCGAGCTCGAGCTCGAGCCAAGGAGCTGTTAAAAAAGGGGGGGAAATTGTTCCCCAGCTGGGAGAACAGGCGATGCCATCGATCCCCTCGGCCCGCTCATTGTACAAACACATGCGAGTACCGGCGCTGATCAGCTGGTAATAACCGATGATCATCGCAGGCGGGCTAAAGAGGCAGGTGTCACTGTAAAACAACTCCTGGGCATCGAGGCCTTCGAAACGTTTAAACAGGGGGAACTAAAACGAAAATATGTCTGCGGCGAACCTCTGGTCAAGCCCGAGGAGATCCTGCGTCTACCAACGAGAATGTATGAATTGCATCAATGGTACTTGAGAGAAGCAAAGACTACCGATTGAGAGTCCTTCATGGTGGGAATCAAGGAAGAGCACTACTACCATGCAAAAGATTTGTGGGTTGAGTTTCAAGAAATGTTTCAGTTATTCAATCAAGACGCACTTGACAAATTTATCGTCAGTTGCTATTGTATGTAAGTGGTTTGTTTTTGTAATTTAAGTCTCTAGCTACCAGTAGTGCTCGTTCATTACCTGTAATTATCCTCACTATATTCTTTTCTGTGGTATTATG
>NC_053028.1:139962618-139976549 GCF_003073215.2 Triticum urartu | reverse complement strand
TTGACTTCTTTTTCTTCTGCTTTGGTGGAGCTGGCGCATCTTTGGAGTTTGCGTCATTAGCTGATTGCTCCACTGTGGCCCTCTGAGCAGCAATGTGGGAGAGGAGCCCATCGAAGCTAGTGAGTGGGCCGATGACCTCGGATTGGCATCGCGAGTGCCATCCTGCCTTGGTGCAGATGGACCAGGGTTGAAGTTGAGTCCAAAATCCTTTTTGTTCTTTGCAGCTAACTCTTTGGCAAACTGATAGTTGCGCTTGAAGAGATTGTCTTCACGACACCATAACATGGATGATGGGTCAGCATTCTCAGGCTTCGGTCCTCGGACCATGCATGGATAGAAACCTTGAGCAATGGCTTCAGGCTTCGATTTTGGCTGCAGATTCTAGTACAGAATGTCGCCCCATGGGCACTTGATGGCGTTCTTCTCAGCATATTCAGTAGTGATGAAGTTGTACTTGAACCACTGTTCTGCCCAATATCTTCGAATCCATTGGATTCGGGTCTTTCGCTGATTGTAGTTCTCCTCAGGATCAGTTTTGTACAATTCATGCAGATCCGGAGGTAGATCTAGAGCTGTATTGCCTCGGCGCTGCCTGCCACCTTTCCTAGCAGACTTCTCTATGGCCATGATATTTAAGCAGATGGGCTTCAGAACAGTGAAAGGCTTCCGTCTACTGGTCAGACAAGAACTGGCTTCAGGGGAGTAAATATGATGATGTAAGAACTCTCCAAATGAATGCAGACTATGACAACCAAGGGATTCTCCCATGGACATGTACCTGTGATAGCATTAAAGGTGAGAGGGAAGGGGAAGAGGTCATATGCATTCTTAGAAGATTTTGAAGAAAAATCAGTTTGAAGACATTGACCTCATAGAGCGAAGACATTCACTTATTTGAAGGGAGTTGGTTCCAGATTTGTACGAATCCATTAATAAGTACAAGTGAGGAATGTAACTAGTTATGAAGCATAAGTGAATATCCTTTGCATGATATGAGACGCAGTCAAAGACAGATCTAGATTTGAAAGTCTAGAAACCACTTCTGATTGAAGTGGATGGATTTGACGGATCAAAAAGACAGTAAAAAGTGAGATTTAATTACCGCTAACGAACTGCTAGACGAGGCAGAGAAAGAAGCTGAGCAGTTCAATCTCCCGCGCCCTAACTTGGCGGCGGAGGACACCTACAGCGGCGGCGGAGAGGACGAGGTACGCGGCTGGCGTGAGGATGGCGTCGAAGAAGTCGCGGCAGCTAAGCGCTTCGTCTCCGGCGTCGACGCGAGCTAGCGGAGGCGCTAGGGTTTGAGCGAGGTGGCGAGGTGGAAGAAAGGATAATGAGCGCATGGGTGAGTATTTATAAGGTAGAGGACTACACAGCGTAATTACGCAGGTGCCCCTAGCGGTTCACATCTGATGGACACATGGCGTGCATGCAACTCATTTAGAGTTGTCCCATGTTCCCACACATGCCTAGTTTGTTGGGTGGTCGTTCAGGCTTCTCCGGGATTCAGGCAAAATAGATATATCATCGAAAGCAGTCTTAAATGTGTGTCTCTGTGTCTTCAGCTGACAAGGATGCAGTGAAGACATTTGACAAGTTTCAACATAACGCATATGACTAGATAGATAGAGTTTGAGGAAGAAGCACAGAGGGGGTTAGGGTCCGATCACATTCACTTAGTTCAGAAAAATGGCAAGTTCGAAGACATATATATATAAGTGAACGTTGCAGAGGACAAAACACCATATACATATCAAAAGACTAAATCAACATTGCGAAGATAAACCATGAAGATAAATCAATGTTGAAGTCAAACTAAATGCAAAGATAATGCAATCATGACGCCAGGAGAATATCTTCGAGAAAGTTTGGTGGTGGCGCTACCCACCATATAGGAAGTATTAGACCCAGACACGTCGCACAATTATCGTAGAGTGTATGTCTTCATTAATTGAAGATATACGTTACTTAGTGTGTTGCACATCTAAGTCATCAACATGCATAAGCATTAGGATGTGTGTCCAATCACAGGACATTTGAGGATTCTAAGATATTTAGCTCACATCGCAACTTGCAAAACCTTTTTGCATCCAAGGGCTTTGTGAAGACATCTGCCAATTGCTCTTCAGTGTTGACATTAATGATGTCAATATCTTCCTTCATGACATGATCTCTGAGAAAGTGACGGATCTGAATGTGCTTTGTCTTCGAGTGCTGAACTGGATTGTTGGCAATCTTGATGGCGCTTTCATTGTCGCAGTAGAGTGGCACATGCTCCAGGTGGATGCCATAGTCCTTGAGAGTTTGCTTCATCCACAGAAGCTGAGCGCAGCAAGATCCAGCAGCAATGTATTCAGATTCAACAGTGGAGAGGGATACACAGTTCTGCTTCTTCGAAGACCAACAAACAAGAGATCGTCCAAGAAAGTGACATGTGCCTGATGTGGACTTGCGACCAACCTTGTCACCAGAATAATCAGCATTTGAGAATCCAACTAGATCAAACTCTGAGCCCTTTGGATACAATAATCCAAGTGTTGGGGTGTAAGCCAAATATCGAAGAATTCTCTTCACAGCTAAGTGATGCGATTCCCTTGGTGCCGCTTGAAATCAGGCACACATGCAAACGCTAAGCGTTATATCTGGCCTAGATGCACATAAATAGAGTAAAGAACCAATCATGGAGTAGTATACCTTCTGATCGAACTCTTTACCATTATCGTCGGGACCCAATTGACCTTTGGTTGGCATTGGCATCGTGTACCCTTTGCAGTCTTGCATTCCAAACTTCTTCAGGCAATCTTTGAGATATTTTTCTTGTGAAATGAAGATGCCATTGCTCTGCTGACGGATTTGAAGATTGAAGAAGAATTTCAGCTCACCCATCATGGACATCTGATATTTCTCTTGCATCATATGCCCAAACTCATCATTGTATCTCTTGTCAGTGCAGCCGAAGATAATGTCATCCACGTAGATTTGGCATACAAACAGTTCACCATCATATGTCTTCATGAAGAGTGTGGGATCTAGAGAACCAGGTATGAAGCCTTTGCTCTTCAAGAAGTCTTTGAGCGTGTCATACCAAGCTCGAGGTGCTTGTTTGAGGCCATACATTGCCTTCTTGAGCTTGTATACCATGTCAAGACGCTTTGGATCTTCAAAACCAGGTGGTTGTGCAACATACACTTCTTCTTCAATTTTGCCATTGAGAAAGGCACTCTTTACATCCATTTGGTACAGAAGAATGTTGTTGTGGTTGGCATTGGCTAACAGAATGCGAATGGCTTCAAGCCTAGCCACAAGAGCAAATGTTTCATCGAAGTTAATCCCTTCAACTTGATTGTATCCTTGAGCAATGAGACGAGCCTTGTTTCCGACGACTTGACCATGCTCATATTGTTTGTTGCGATAGATCCATTTGGTGCCAATGATATTGTGCTTGCGAGGATCAGGACGCTTAACTAGCTCCCAAACATTGTTCAGCTCGAACTGTTGAACCCTTCTTGCATAGCTTGAATCCATTCAGGTTCCATGAAGGCTTCATCAACTTTCTTGGGTTCAGATATAGAGACAAATGCAAAGTTCCCACAGAAATTTGCTAGTTGTGTTCCTCTTGAATGAGTGAGTGGACCAAGTGCATTGATGCTATCAATTATCTTCTCAATATGTACTTCATTTGCAACACAAGGATGAACTGGACGAAGATTTTGCCCTTGCTGATCATTGTCTTCATCTTCAGCATTGGCTTCACAGGTTGATTAGGTGCAGAAATGATGGTTTCTTCTTTAGCCTATGCCTCTGAAGGTATGATTTCTCCAGTACCCATAAGCTTGATAGATTCACTTGGTGAGGCTTCATCTAGCATATTTGGCAGGTGCTCTCTTTGCGAGCCGTTAGTCTCATCGAACCGCACATCCACAGTTTCAACCACTTTATAATGAAAGAGGTTGAAGACTCTGTTGGAGTGCGAATCTGATATGTCTCCAGCGTATCTATAATTTTTGATTGTTCCATGCTATTATGTATTCTGTTTTGGATGTTTAATGGGCTTTATTATACACTTTTATATTATTTTTGGGACTAACCTATTAACCGGAGGCCCGGCCCAAATTGTTGTTTTTTGCCTATTTTAGTGTTTCGAAGGAAAAGAATATCAAACAGAGTCCAAACGGAATGAAACCTTCGGGAACGTGATTTTCGGAACAAACGTGATCCAGAGGACTTGGAGTGGACGTCAAGCAACAGACGAGGAAGCCACGAGGTGGGCGGCGCGCCTACCCCCCCTAGGGCGCGCCCTCCACCCTCATGGGCCCCTTGTGGCTCCACCGACCTACTTCTTCCCCCTATATATATACCTACGTACCCCCAAACCATCGAGGAGCACCACGAAAACCTAATTCCACCGCTGCAACCTTCTGTATCCGTGAGATCCCATCTTGGGGCCTTCTCCGGTGTCCTGCCGAAGAGGGCATTGATCACGGAGGGCTTCTACATCAACAACCATAGCCTCCCCGATGATGTGTGAGTAGTTTACCTCAGACCTTGGGGTCCATAGTTATTAGCTAGATGGCTTCTTCTCTCTCTTTGGATCTCAATACAAAGTTCTCCTCGATTCCCTTGGAGATCTATTTGATGTAACTCTTCTTTTGCGGTGTGTTTGTTGAGATCCGATGAATTGTGGGTTTATGATCCAGATTATCTATGAACAATATTTGAATCTCCTCTGAATTCTTTTATGTATGATTGGTTATCTTCGCAAGTCTCCTCGAATTATCAGTTTGGTTTGGCCTACTAGATTGATCTTTCTTGCAATGGGAGAAGTGCTTAGCTTTGGGTTCAATCTTGCGGTGCTCGATCCCAGTGACAGTAGGGGAAACGACACGTATTGTATTGTTGCCATCGAGGATAAAAAGATGGGGTTTATACCATATTGCATGAGTTTATCCCTCTACATCATGTCATCTTGCTTAAAGCGTTACTCTATTCTTATGAAATTAATACTCTAGATGCATGCTGGATAGCGGTCGATGTGTGGAGTAATAGTAGTAGATGCAGAATCGTTTCGGTCTACTTGTCACGAACGTGATGCCTATATACATGATCATACCTAGATATTCTCATAACTGCTCAATTCTATCAATTGCTTGACAGTAATTCGTTTACCCACCGTAATACTTATGCTATCTTGAGAGAAGCCACTAGTGAAACCTATGGCCCTCGGGTCTATTTTCCATCATATTAATCTCCCAACAACTAGCTATTTCTGGCGCCATTTATTTTGCTTTCTTTACTTTTATTCTTTACCATAAAAATACCAAAAATATTATCTTATCATCTCTATCAGATCTCACTCTCGTAAGTGACCGTGAAGGGATTGACAACCCCTTTATCGCGTTGGTTGCAAGGTTCTTATTTGTTTGTGTAGGTACGAGGGACTTGCGTGTGGCCTCCTACTAGATTGATACCTTGGTTCTCAAAAACTGAGGGAAATACTTACGCTACTTTACCGCATCACCCTTTCCTCTTCAATGGAAAACCAACGCAGTGCTCAAGAGGTAGCAAGAAGGATTTCTGGCGCCGTTGCCGGGGAGTCTACGCACAAGTCAAGACATACCAAGTACCCATCACAAACTCTTATCCCTCGCATTACATTATTTGCCATTTGTCTCTCGTTTTCCTCTCCCCCACTTCACCCTTGTCGTTTTATTCACCCTCTCTTTTTCCGTTCGCCTCTTTTTTTCTCGCTTGCTTCTTGTTCGCTCGTGTGTTGGATTGCTTGCTTGTCACGATGGCTCAAGATAATACTAAATTTGTGACTTTACCAATACCAACAACAATGATTTTCTTAGCACTCCGATTGCTCCTCTTACCGATGCTGAATCTTGTGAAATTAATGCTGCTTTGCTGAATCTTGTCATGAAATATCAATTCGCCGGCCTTCCTAGTGAAGATGCCGCTACCCATCTAAATAGCTTTGTTGATTGTGATATGCAAAAGAAGAAAGATGTGGACAATGATATTGTTAAGTTGAAACTATTTCTGTTTTCGCTTAGAGATCGTGCTAAAACTTGGTTTTCGTCTTTGCCTAAAAATAGTATTGATTCTTGGAATAAGTGCAAAGATGCTTTTATCTCTAAGTATTTTCCTCCCGCTAAGAACATCTCTCTTAGAAACGATATTATGAATTTTAAGCAACTTGATCATGAACATGTTGCACAAGCTTGGGAGAGGATGAAATTAATGATACGTAACTGCCCTACTCATGGTTTGAATTTATGGATGATTATACAAAAAAATTATGCCAGATTGAATTTTGCTTCTAGAAATCTTTTAGATTCGGTCGCAGGAGGCACTTTTATGGAAATCACTTTAGGAGAAGCTACTAAACTCCTAGATAACATTATGGTTAATTATTCTCAATGGCACACCGAAAGATCTACTAGCAAAAAGGTGCATGCGATAGAAGAAATTAATGTTTTGAGTGGAAAGATGGATGAACTTATGAAATTGTTTGCCAATAAGAGTGTTTCTTCTGATCCTAATGATATGCCCTTGTCTACCTTGATTGAGAGTAATAATGAATCTCTGGATGTGAATTTTGTTGGTAGGAATAATTTTGGTAGCAACGCGTATAGAGGAAAATTTAATCCTAGGCCGTTCCGTAGTAATTCCTCTAATAATTATGGTAATTCCTACAACAATTCTTATGGAAATTTTAATAAGATGCCCTCTGAATTCGAGACTAGTGTTAAAAGTTTATGATTTCTCAAAAGAATTTCAATGCCTTGCTTGAAGAAAAATTTCTTAAAGTTGACGAACTGGCTAGGAACGAGGATAGAATTTCTCTTGATGTTGATTCTTCGAAACTTAGATTTATTCCACCTAAGCATGATATCAATGAGTCTCTTAAAGCCATGAGAATTTCCATTGATGAGTGCAAAGAAAGAACCGCTAGGATGCGTGCTAAGAAAGATTGCTTTGTAAAAGCGTGTTCTTCTAATTTTTATGAGAATAAAAATGAAGATCTAAAAGTTATTGATGTGTCCCCTATTAAATCTTTGTTTTGCAATATGAATCTTGATAATGATGGGACTGGAGATGAGTCAACTTTAGTTAGAAGGCATCCCAAAAATTCAGAGTTTTTAGATCTTGATACAAATTTTGGTAAAAGTGGGATTGAAGAGGTCAAAACTTTAGATATCAATGAACCCACTATCTTGGATTTCAAGGAATTTAATTATGATAATTGCTCTTTGATAGATTGTATTTCCTTGTTGCAATCCGTGCTAAATTCTCCTCATGCTTATAGTCAAAATAAAGCTTTTACTAAACATATCGTTGATGCTTTAATGTAATCTTATGAAGAAAAACTTGAGTTGGAAGTTTCTATCCCTAGAAAACTTTATGAGGAGTGGGAACCTAGTATTAAAATTAAGATTAAAGATCATGAATGCTATGCTTTGTGTGATTTGGGTGCTAGTGTTTCCACGATTCCCAAAACTTTGTGTAATTTGCTAGGTTTCCGTGAATTTGATGATTGTTCTCTAAACTTGCATCTTGCGGATTCCACCATTAAGAAACGTATGGGAAGAATTAATGATGTTATTATTGTTGCAAATAGGAACTATGTGCCCGTAGATTTTATTGTTCTTGATATAGATTGCAATCCTTCATGTCCTATTATTCTTGGTAGACCTTTCTTTAGAACGATTGGTGCAATTATTGATATGAAGGAAGGGAATATTAGATTCCAATTTCCGTTAAGGAAAGGCATGGAACACTTCCCTAGAAAGAATATTAAATTACCATATGAATCTATTATGAGAGCCACTTATGGATTGCCTACCAAAGATGGCAATACCTAGATCTATCCTTGCTTTTAGGCGTAGCTAAGGGCTTTAAACGATAGCGCTTGTTGGAAGGCAACCCAATTTTATTTTAGTTTTTCTTTAATTTTTTGCTTCTGTTTAGGAATAAGTCTTTGATCTAGCCTCTGGTTTGATTTGTTTTTGTGTTTTAATTAGTGTTTGTGCCAAGTTAAACCTATAGGATCTTCTTGGATGATAGTTATTTGATCTTGCTGAAAATTCCAGAAACTTTCTGTTCACGAAAACAATTTTTAAAAATCACCAGAATGTTATAAAATACTGATTCCAATTGCAGTAGATCAATAAACAAATTATATAAGTCTTCCTATTTTGGTGGATTTTTCTGAGTTCCAGAAGTTTGCGTTAGTTACAGATTACTACAGACTGTTCTGTTTTTGACAGATTCTGTTTTTCGTGTGTTGTTTGCTTATATTGATGAATCTATGGCTAGTAAAATAGTTTATAAACCATAGAGAAGTTGGAATACAGTAGGTTTAACACCAATATAAATAAATAATGATTTCATTACAGTACCTTGAAGTGGTGTTTTGTTTTCTTCCGCTAACGGAGCTCATGAGATTTTCTGTTAAGTTTTGTGTTGTGAAGTTTTCATGTTTTGGGTAAGGATTTGATGGATTATGGAATAAGGAGTGGCAAGAGCCTAAGCTTGGGGATACCCAAGGAACCCCAAGATAAATCTAAGGACACCAAAAAGCCAAAGCTTGGGGGTGCCCCGGAAGGCATCCCCTCTTTCGTCTTCGTCCATCGGTAACGTTACTTGGAGCTATATTTTTATTCACCACATGATAAGTGTTTTGCTTGGAGAGTCTTGTATGATTTGAGTCTTTAATTTTTAGTTTACCACAATCATCCTTGCTATACACACCTTTTGAGAGAGACACACGTGATTCGGAATTTATTAGAATACTCTATGTGCTTCACTTATATCTTTTGAGCTATATAGTTTTTGCTCTAGTGCTTCACTTATATCTTTTAGAGCACGGCAGTGGTTTTGTTTTATAGAAACTATTGATCTCTTATGCTTCACTTATATTATTTTGAGAGTCCTACAAAACAGCATGGTAATTTTCTTAAATTGAGATGGTAGTCCTAATATGATAGGCATCCAAGATGGGTGTAATAAAAACTATCATAAAAAGTGCCTTGAATACTATGAGAAGTTTGATACTTGATAATTGTTTTGAGATATGAAAATGATGATATTAGAGTCATGCTAGTTGAGTAGTTGTGAATTTGAGAAATACTTGTGTTAAAGTTTGTGATTCCCGTAGCATGCACGTATGGTGAACCGTTATGTGATGAAGTCGGAGCATGATTTATTTATTGATTATCTTCCTTATGAGTGGCGGTCGGGGACGAGCGATGGTCTTTTCCTACCAATCTATCCCCCTAGGAGCATGCGCGTAATACTTTGTTTCGATAACTAATAGATTTTTGCAATAAGTATGTGAGTTCTTTATGACTAATGTTGAGTCCATGGATTATACGCACTCTCACCCTTCCACCATTGCTAGCCTCTCTAATACCGTGCACTTTTCGCCCGTATCATACACCCACCATATACCTTCCTCAAAACAGCCACCATACCCACCTATTATGGCATTTCCATAGCCATTCCGAGATATATTGCCATGCAACTTACCACCGTTCCGTTTACTATGACACGCTCCATCATTGTCATATTGCTTTGCATGATCATGTAGTTGACAACGTATTTGTGGCAAAGCCACCGTTCATCATTTGTCACTCTTGATTCATTGCATATCCCGGTACATCGCCGGAGGCATTCACATAGAGTCATACTCTGTTCTAAGTATTGAGTTGTAATTCTTGAGTTGTAAGTAAATAAAAGTGTGATGATCATCATTATTAGAGCATTGTCCCATGTGAGGAAAGGATGATGGAGACTATGATTCCCCCACAAGTCGGGATGAGACTCCGGACTAAATAAAAAAAAGAAGTCCAAAAGAAAGAAAGGAAGGCCCAAAAAAATATGAGAGAAAAAGAGAGAAGGGACAATGGTACTATCCTTTTTTCACACTTGTGCTTCAAAGTAGCACCATGATCTTTATGATAGAGAGTCTCTTGATTTGTCACTTTCATATACTAGTGGGAATTTTTCATTATAGAGCTTGGCTTGTATATTCCAATGATGGGCTTCCTTAAAATGCCCTAGGTCTTGTGAGCAAGCAAGTTGGATGCACACTCACTTAGTTTCTTTTGTTGAGCTTTCATACACTTATAGCTCTAGTGCATCCGTTGCATGGCAATCCCTACTCACTCACATTGATATCTATTAATGGGCATATCCATAGCCCATTGATATGCCTAGTTGATGTGAGACTATCTTCTCCTTTTTTGTCTTCTCCACAACCACCATTCTATTCCACATATAGTGCTATGTCCATGGCTCACGCTTATGTATTGCGTGAAGATTGAAAAAGTTTGAGAACATCAAAAGTATGAAACAATTGCTTGGCTTGTCATCGGGGTTGTGCATGATTAAATACTTTGTGTGATGAAGATAGAGCATACCCAGACTATATGCTTTTGTAGGGATAACTTTCTTTGGCCATGTTATTTTGAGAAGACATGATTGCTTAGTTAGTATGCTTGAAGTATTATTATTTTTATGTCAATACTAAACCTTTATCATGAATCTTTCGGACCTGAATATTCATACCACAAATAAGAGAATTACATTAAGGAAAATGCTAGGTAGCATTCCACATCAAAAATTCTGTTTTTATCATTTACCTACTCGAGGACGAGCAGGAATTAAGCTTGGGGACGCTTGATACGTCTCCAACGTATCTATAATTTTTTATTGTTCCATGCTATTATATATTCTGTTTTGGATGATTAATGGGATTTATTATACACTTCTATATTATTTTTGGGACTAACCTATTAACCGGAGGCCCGGCCCAAATTGTTGTTTTTTTGCCTATTTCAGTGTTTCGAAGGAAAAGGATATCAAATGGAGTCCAAATGGAATGAAACCTTCGGGAACGTGATTTTCGGAATAAACGTGATCCAGAGGACTTGGAGTGGATGTCAAGCAACAGACGAGGAAGCCACGAGGTAGGGGGACGCGCCTACCCCCCAGGACGCGCCCTCCACCCTCGTGGGCCCCTCGTGGCTCCACTGACCTACTTCTTCCTCCTATATATACCTACGTAACCCCAAACCATTGAGGAGCACCACGAAAACCTAATTCCACCGCCGCAACCTTCTGTACCCGTGAGATCCCATCTTGGGGCATTCTCCGGCGTCCTGCCGGAGGGGGCATTGATCATGGAGGGCTTCTACATCAACACCATAGCCTCTCCGATGATGTGTGAGTAGTTTACCTCAGGCCTTCGGGTCCATAGTTATTAGCTAGATGGCTTCTTCTCTCTCTTTGGATCTCAATACAAAGTTCTCCTCGATTCCCTTGGAGATCTATTTGATGTAACTCTTCTTTTTGCGGTGTGTTTGTCGACATCCGATGAATTGTGGGTTTATGATCCAGATTATCTATGAACAATATTTGAATCTCCTCTGAATTCTTTTATGTATGATTGATTATCTTTGCAAGTCTCTTCGAATTATCAGTTTGGTTTGGCCTACTAGGTTGATCTTTCTTGCAATGGGAGAAGTGCTTAGCTTTGGGTTCAATTTTGCGGTGCTTGATCCCAGTGACAGTAGGGGAAACGACACGTATTGTATTGTTGCCATCGAGGATAAAAAGATGGGGCTTTTATCATATTTCATGAGTTTATCCCTCTACATTATGTTATCTTGCTTAAAGCGTTACTTTGTTCTTATGAACTTAATACTCTAGATGCATGCTGGATAGCGGTCGATGTGTGGAGTAATAGTAGTAGATGCAGAATCGTTTCAGTCTACTTGTCACGGACGTGATGCCTATATACATGATCATACCTAGATATTCTCATAACTATGCTCAATTCTATCAATTGCTCGACAGTAGTTCGTTTACCCACCGTAATACTTATGCTATCTTGAGAGAAGCCACTAGTGAAACCTATGGCCCCCGGGTCTATTTTCCATCATATTAATCTCCCAACAACTAGCTATTTCTGGCGTCGTTTATTTTGCTTTCTTTACTTTTACTCTTTACCATAAAAATACCAAAAATATTATCTTATCATCTCTATCAGATCTCACTCTCATAAGTGACCGTGAAGGGATTGACAACCCCTTTATCGCGTTGGTTGCGAGGTTCTTATTTTTTTGTTGCAGGTACGAGGGACTTGCGTGTGGCCTCCTACTGGATTGATACCTTGGTTCTCAAAAACTAAGGGAAATACTTACGCTACTTTACTGCATCACCCTTTCCTCTTCAAGGGAAAACCAACGCAGTGCTCAAGAGGTAGCAGAATCCTTTCCGTAGGCAAGCATAAAACCTTCATGTGCTTTCGGTGCAAATTTTGAAGTGTGATGTGGATCCTTGATCCAGCACCTAGCACCAAATACTCTGAAGTAGCTGACGTTTGGCTTCTTACCAGTCAGGAGCTCATAAGATATCTTCTTTAGAAGCTTGTGAAGATAAACACAGTTGATGACGTGGCATGCAGTATCAATGGCTTCAGGCCAGAATTTCCTTGGAGTCTTGTACTCATCAAGCATCATCCGTGCCATCTCAATGAGGGTTCTGTTCTTGCGCTCCATGATGCCATTCTGCTGAGGTGTGTATGGAGCTCAGAACTCATGTGTGATGCCCAATGTATCAAGATAAGTGTCGAGGCCGGTGTTCTTGAATTCTGTGTCGTTGTCACTTCTGATGTGCTTGATCTTGATGCCATAGTTGGTCATGGCGCGATTGGCGAATTGTCTGAAGACATCCTGCACTTCATTCTTGTAGAGGATTATGTGCACCCATGTATATCTTGAGTAATCATCAACAATGATGAAGCCATTGAGGTAAGCAGTGGTAGTAAGGGTAGAGTAGTGAGTAGGGCCAAATAAGTCCATGCGAAGCAGCTCGAAGGGATGTGTCGTTGTCATGATTGTCTTCGAGGGATGCTTGGCCCTAGTCATCTTTCCAGCTTCGCAGGCACCACAAATATGATCCGTCTTGAACTTGACGCCCTTGATGCCTACGACATGCTTCTTCTTTGCGAGAGTGTACAAGTTCCTCATGCTAGCATGCCCTAGCCTCCGATGCCAGAGCCAGCATTCTGAAGCGTTTTCTAGAAGACATACGGCCGGCTATGGTCCTACAGAGAAATCTACCATATACAGATCATCTTTTCGATACCCTTCAAAGACTAGAGATTTGTCAGATTCCATAAGCACAAGGCAACGATATTTTCCAAATATCACAATCATATTCAGATCACAAAGCATTGAGATAGACATTAAGTTGAAACCAAGGGATTCAACAAGCATCACTTTATCCATGTGCTGATCCTTTGAGATTGCAACTCTACCTCGACCCAATACCTTGCTTTTACCAGTGTCAGCAAATGTGATGTGACTCTTCGGTGGGCTCACGAGGGTGGGGGCCGTGCCTGGGGGGTAGGGCGCGCCCCCCTACCTCATGCCCACCTCGAAGCTTCCTTGGCGTAGGGTCCAAGTCTCCTGGGTCATATTCGGTGAGAAAATCACATTCCCGAAGGTTTTATTCCGTTTGGACTCCGTTTGATATTCCGTTTCTTCGAAACACTGAAATAGGCAAAAAAACAGCAATTCTGGGCTGGGCCTCCGGTTAATAGGTTAGTCCCAAAAATAATATAAAAGTGGAAAATAAAGCCCAATATAGTCCAAAATAGTAGATAATATAGCATGGAGCAATCAAAAATTATAGATACGTTGGAGACGTATCAGGCATCCCCAAGCTTAATTCCTGCTCGTCCTCAAGTAGGTAAATGATAAAAAGAGAATTTTTGATGCGGAGTGCTACTTGGCATAATTTCAATGCAAATATTCTTAATTGTGGTATGAATATTCAGATTCGAAAGATTCAAGACAAAAGTTCATGTTGACATAAAAACAATAATACTTCAAGCATACTAATAAAGCAATTATGTC
>NC_053028.1:139937510-139961618 GCF_003073215.2 Triticum urartu | reverse complement strand
GGTTTGGTACTGCTCAGGCTTAGTAAGAACCATCAACATTCATTTTCCTCTCGAACCCAACACCCTCTTTCCTAGGGTTTCGGTTCAGAATCTGTTTCTTGAGGACATCACATAGTGTCTGATGCCCTTTGAGACTTTTGTACATTCCTGTCTCAAGCAATGTCTTCAACCTGGCATTCTCATCAGCAATAGTAGTGGTATCCTCAGCAGAGGGGTTAGTTACCACATCAGCAGTTGAAGATATTGCAACATAGTAGCAGTAGAACATCCAGCAACAGAAGTAGCGTTATCACGCTCAAGGCATTTTAGACATGGTGGTTCAAATCCTTCCTGAGCGGAACTGATCTGTTGAGCGCGAAGTGACTCATTCTCTTTGAAGATCTTCATGAGCCGCTCTCAATTCTCAAGTTCTTGCTTCCTTTGAAGATAATCGTAGGAAAGCTTTTCATGAGTTTGTTGAGAGCGTTTCATGACGACTTTCAAGTTCCTCACTTAACATGAAGATTTTTAATGTCTTCAATTAAGGACTGAGTTCGAGTCATTTCCGCATCCAACAGGTCATCGCTTTTGTCTACAATTTTGAATATGTTCCATAGCAGTCTGTTGCTGTGTTGCAATTTTAGCAAGTGTTTTGTAGCTAGGTTTAGATTTACATTTAGAGTCATCTTCACTTGATGTTTGATAGTGAGCATCGCGTGAGTTTACCTTGGCACCACGTGCCATGAAGCAGTAGGTGGGTGCAGAGTCATCCTCATCATTAGCATCAGCGTTGGTGAAGAGGCCATCGTCTTCAGTGTTGAAGATGGACTTGGCGACGTATGCTGAAGCTAGAGCCAGGCTTGCCACGCCTGAATCAGATTCCTCTTCAGACTCCATCTCCACCTCCTCAGATGCAGACTCCTCCTCTGAATCCATCTCCTTGCCAACAAACGCACGAGCCTTGCTGGATGAGCTCTTCTTGTGTGATGAAGACTTCGACAAAGACTTGGAAGAAGACTTTGAGGATTTCTTCTTCTTTTTTGTCATAGAATCATATTCCTTGCTCTTCTTCTTCTTGTTGTTCTCATTGTCCCATTGAGGACATTCAGAGATGTAGTGACCAGGTTTCTTGCACTTGTGGCACGTTCTCTTCTTGTAGTCACGGGAGGAAGCTTCATCATTTCTTGAGCTGGATCTTGAAGACTGTCTGGAGCCTTTCTTCTTGGTGAACCTCTGGAACTTCTTCACTAGCATGGCAAGTTCCTTTCCAATGTCTTCAGGATCCTCAGAACTGCAGTCAGATTCTTCTTCAGATGAGGAAACAACCTTTGCCTTCAAAGCACGAGCTCGGCCATAGTTGGGACCATAGATATCTCTTTTCTCAGATAGCTGGAACTCATGTGTGTTGAGCCTCTCAAGTATGTCAGACGGATCGAGAGTCTTGAAGTCAGGGCGTTCTTGAATCATCAGGGCCAGGGTGTCAAATGAGCTGTCGAGTGATCTCAAGAGTGTCTTGACGATTTCATGCTTGGTGATCTCAGTGGCGCCGAGTGCATGAAGCTCATTTGTGATGTCAGTGAGGCGATCAAACGTCAGCTGAACATTCTCATTGTCATTTCTCTTGAAGCGGTTGAAGAGATTGCGAAGAACACTGATCCTTGAGTCTCTCTGGGTTGAGACGCCTTCATTGACCTTGGAGAGCCAGTCCCAGACTAGCTTTGCGTTTCCAGAGCACTCACACGGCCATACTGTCCTTTGGTCAGATGACCATAGATGATGTTCTTGGCAGTAGAATCCAGTTGAATGAACTTCTTGACATCAGCTGGGTGACGCCTTCACCAGCCTTGGGAACGCCATTCTTTGACGACATACCAGAGGTCGACATCAATGGCTTCAAGATGCATGCGCATCTTATTCTTCCAGTAGGGGTAATCAGTGCCATCGAAGAGGCACGCAGCGAGACTTTGATTATCCCTGCAGTCGACATAGCTAAAACTCCAGGTGGTTAAACCGAATCACACAGAACAAGGGAGCACCTTGCTCTGATACCAATTGAAAGTGCTAGTTATCGACTAGAGGGGTGAATAGGCGATTTTTATGGAAGTCTTCAAAACACGGGGGCTTTGAAGACAAACAGTAGAAATGAACCTATTGATATGCAGCGGAAGGTAGACTACACTAGACAAGCCATAGTCAAGTAAGCAATGAAGTGAAAGCACGAAGACTATCAGCAGCTAGGTAGTATGGATCAAGATGGAAGATAGTATGAAGCCAATCAACAACAGTCTTCACACAGTGAAGTCAATCAGATCATGCAAGCAGGCAATGACTTCACGAAGACAAACAGTAAGTAAAGAGAGGTAAGAATAGAACCAGTTGCTGGTGAGGACAGTATTTGTTGGACCAGTTCCAGTTGCTGTGACAACTGTACGTCTGGTTAGGGAGGCTGAGATTCAACTCAGAAGACCGCGTCTTCACCTTATTCCCCTTGAGCTAAGGACACACAGTCCTCGCCCAATCACTCTGGTAAGTCTTCAAGGTAGACTTCCAAACCTTCACAGACTTCGTTCACCGGCAATCCACAATGACTCTTGGATGCTCAGAACGCGACGCCTAACCGGCTGGAGGATTCACAGTCCTCAAGTGTAACAAGTCTTCAGATCACACAGACAGAAAGACTTCAGTGATGCCTAACACTCTTTGGCTCTGGGTGTTTAGGGCTTTGTCCTCGCAAGGATTTCTCTCTCAAAGGCTTCGGAGGTGGGTTGCTCTCAAACGACAAAAGCCGTGCACTAACTCTGAGCAGCCACCAATTTATGGTGTAGGGGGTGGGCTATTTATAGCCAGGAGGCAACCCGACCTGATTTGTCCGAAATGACCCTGGGTCACTAAGGAACTGACAGTGTCAACGGTCAGATTTCAAACACACGCGGCAGCTTGACTTGGGCTACAAGTAAAGCTGACTTATCCAGCTCTGGATAAGATTTGCTCTCATTGTCTTCGCTCGAAGACTTAGGATTTGGTTGAGCATCACTTCAGTCACTCTGACTTTGTTCACTTGGACCCCACTTAACAGTACGGTGGTTCCTATGACTCAACAAAGAAGAAAAGGAAACTACGAAACAACTATGTCTTCGCAATCCATAGTCTTCATACGATGTCTTCTCATGTCATAGTCTTCAATGTGAATCTTCACAGACCACCATTGTCTTCAATGTCTTCACACATTTTTAGGGGTCATCTCTGGTAGGTAAACCGAATCAGTGAGGGACTACTACCTGTGTTATCCTGCAATTCTCACAAACACATTAGTCCCTCAACCAAGTTTGTCGTCAATACTCCAAAACCAACTAGGGGTGGCACTAGATGCACTTACAGATGTCCACTCACAGCTGAAGATCATCGATGCTGATGCTCTGGTCGTTGAACCACTCATCAATGAATCTGTTCAGAATTTCCACATCAAAGAGGGGCAGATCATTGAGGATCTCCGCCTCTTGCTTGCTCTTGATCAGCATCTCAAGAGAATCATCACCAAAGTCTTTGTCGCTTGACAGATCAATGGTTTCATCTTCGTTCCTTAGAACGGCAGCTGGAGTTAGTTCATGCCCAGAAATCTTCATGGGATTCTTCTTGGGATTCTCCTTCTTCTTGGAGACGCGAGGGAGATCTATAGATTGCACACTGGGTTCAGGAGGTGTAGTGGCCAGTGGCTTCACATGCGAAACTTTCGATGCAGCAGAGGGATTTGAAGCCTTTGATTTCTTCTGCTTCTGCTTCGGTGGGGCTGGCACATCTTCAGAATCTGCGTCGCCAGCTGAGTGGTCCACCGTAGCCCCTTGTACAGCAATATGAGTGATTAGGCCTTCTGTAGAAGGGGCCGATCTCATTGGGATTGGCGTCACGTGTGCCATCAGCCCGTGGAGCAGATGGATGATACGTCTCCAACGTATCTATAAGTTTTGATTGTTCCATGCTATATTATATTCTGTTTTGGACATTATTGGGCTTTATTATACACTTTTATATTATTTTTGGGACTAACCTATTAACCGGAGGCCCAGCCCAAAATTGTTATTTTTTGCCTATTTTAGGGTTTCGCATAAAAAGAATATCAAACGGAGTCCAAACGGAATGAAACCTTGGAACGTGATTTTCGGAACGAACATGATCCAGAGGACTTGGACCCTACGTCAAGACATCAACAAAGGCACGAGGTAGGGGTGCGCCTACCCCCCCCCCCCCCCACCGCCAAGCAGGGCCTCACAAATGACCATAAAAAAAAAAGGCCCAAAAAAATGAGAGAAAAAGAGAGAAGGGACAATGCTACTATCCTTTTACCACACTTGTGCTTCAAAGTAGCACCATGATCTTCATGATAGAGAGTCTCTATGTTATCACTTTCATATACTAGTGGGAATTTTTCATTATAGAACTTGGCTTGTATATTCCAATGATGGGCTTCCTCAAAATGCCCTAGGTCTTCGTGAGCAAGCAAGTTGGATGCACACCCACTTAGTTTCTTTTGTTAGCTTTCATATACTTATAGCTCTAGTGCATCCGTTGCATGGCAATCCCTACTCACTCACATTGATATCTATTGATGGGCATCTCCATAGCCCGTTGATACGCCTAGTTGATGTGAGACTATCTTCCCCTTTTGTCTTCTCCACAACCACCATTCTATTCCACCTAAAGTGCTATGTCCATGGCTCACGCTCATGTTATTGCGTGAAGATTGAAAAAGTTTGAGAACACCAAAAGTATGAAACAATTGCTTGGCTTGTCATCGGGGTTGTGCATGATTTAAATACTTTGTGTGGTGAAGATAGAGCATAGCCAGACTATATGATTTTGTAGGGATAACTTTCTTTGGCCATGTTATTTTGAAGAGACATAATTGCTTAGTTAGTATGCTTGAAGTATTATTTTCTATGTCAATATTGAACTTTTGTCTTGAATCTTTCGGATCTGAATATTCATACCACAATTAAGAAGAATTACATTTAAATTATGCCAAGTAGCATTCCACATCAAAAATTCTGTTTTTATCATTTACCTACTCGAGGACGAGCAGGAATTAAGCTTGGGGATGCTTGATACGTCTCCAACGTATCTATAATTTTTGATTGTTCCATGCTATATTATATTCTGTTTTGGACATTATTGGGCTTTATTATACACTTTTATATTATTTTTGGGACTAACCTATTAACCGGAGGCCCAGCCCAGAATTGTGTTTGCCTATTTTAGGGTTTCGCAGAAAAAGAATATCAAACGGAGTCCAAACGGAATGAAACCTTCGGGAACGTGATTTTCGGAACGAACATGATCCAGAGGACTTGGACCCTACGTCAAGAATCAACCAGGAGGAGCCACGAGGTAGGGGGCGCGCCTACCCCCCCTAGGCGCGCCCTCCACCCTCGTGGGCCCCCTGTTGCTCCACCGACGTACTCCTTCCTCCTATATATACCTACGTACCCCCAAACTGATCCAGATACGGAGCCAAAACCCTAATTCCACCGCCGTAACTTTCTGTATCCACGAGATCCCATCTTGGGGCCTGTTCGAAGCTCCGCCGGAGGGGGCATCGATCACGGAGGGCTTCTACATCAACACCATAGCCCCTCCGATGAAGTGTGAGTAGTTTACCTCAGACCTACGGGTCCATAGTTATTAGCTAGATGGCTTCTTCTCTCTTTTTGGATCTCAATACAAAGTTCTCCCCCTCTCTTGTGGAACTATTCGATGTAATCTTCTTGTTGCATGCGGTTTGTTTGTATGACCGATGAATTGTGGGTTTATGATCAACAGTTTTCATATGTTCTTACGCCACAAATACAATTTGACCATCCCTTGCTCCTGAATTCGTATTCACAAGTATGAAGGGTTGTTATTTCATTTCCTTCGGTCTTGCATGGACTCCGTTGAAGCTCATCCTTCTGTCTATCTAGCGTCAGTGAGAGCCCCTTAAGAATAAGGCCAAAAAAACCAATACCATAATGTATAATTTGAGGCTGAGTCCTCTTTCCTGGCAAGTGGAAGATAAAGGTTATGTCCGCAAAAAATATACAAAGGTCATAATAAGAAGCCTCCTCTGGATACATGTAAAGGTTACACAGAAATATCTAATATTGATAGCCCATGGACAAAGTTAATCAGTACAAATTATGATCGTTACAGACGTATCAAAGCAATCCCCAAGCTTAGAACTTCTGAGCTTAGTGCCGATAGGCGAAGTCAAAAATGGATAAACACAATCTCGGTATTGTTGCCCATCGCAGAGATTGATTAGATCAGGAAATGGACTGGTTACTTGGGTTCAATTAAATTCCATTCATACTTTACATGAGTTGTTATACCATTCTTTTCATAATGATGTCGGATTAGTATCATTTTTCAGTAATTCTCTAGGATAGATATTCAGATCCTAAGATTCAAGACAAAATTCAACATAAAATAATAATACTTCAAGCATACTAACTAAGCAATTATGTCTTCTCAAAATAACATGGCCAAAGAAAGTTATCCCTACAAAATCATATAGTCTGGCTATGCTCTATCTTCACCACACAAAGTATTTAAATCATGCACAACCCCAATGACAAGCCAAGCAATTGTTTCATACTTTTGATGTTCTCAAACTTTTTCAATCTTCACGCAATACATGAGCGTGAGCCATGGACATAGCACTATATGTGGAATAGAATGGTGGTTGTGGAGAAGACAAAAAGGAAATAG
Organism: Triticum urartu; assembly: GCF_003073215.2. Lineage (NCBI taxonomy): Eukaryota > Viridiplantae > Streptophyta > Magnoliopsida > Poales > Poaceae > Triticum > Triticum urartu. The sequence goes on along the minus strand of NC_053028.1, from coordinate 139,954,898 downwards.
TCTCACATCAACTAGGCGTATCAACGGGCTATGGAGATGCCCATCAATAGATATCAATGTGAGTGAGTAGGGATTGCCATGCAACGCATGCACTAGAGCTATAAGTATATGAAAGCTCAACAAAAGAAACTAAGTGGGTGTGCATCCAACTCGCTTGCTCACGAAGACCTAGTGCATTTTGAGAAAGCCCATCATTGGAATATACAAGCCAAGTTCTATAATGAAAAATTCCCACTAGTATATGAAAGTGGTAACATAGGAGACTCTCTATTTGAAGATCATGGTGCTACTTTGAAGCACAAGTGTGGTAAAAGGATAGTAGCATTGTCCCTTCTCTCTTTTTCTCTAATATATTTTTATTTATTTATTTGGGCCTTCTCTTTTTTATGGCCTTTTATTATTATTATTTTTCGTCCGGAGTCTCATCCCAACTTGTGGGGGAATCATAGTCTCCATCATCCTTTCCTCACTTGGGACAATGCTCTAAAAATGATAATCATCACACTTTAATTTACTTACAACTCAACAATTACAACTCAATACTTAGAACAAAATATGACTCTATATGAATCCTCCGTCGCGGTGTACCGGAGCTATATGCAATGAATCAACGAATGACATAATTGAAAGAATTATGAATGGTGGCTTTGCCACAAATATTGGTAGTACATATCAGAGAAACAAATACACTACATGATCTGAGCGGGCATTAGTACAACGTGAAAGCTTAGATGGCACTACTCGACGCTAGGAAGCCCATCTATAGGTAGGTATTGTAGCTGTTTACGGAGCTGTTAGTGGGGGTTAGTGAGGGAAGGTGCTTTATTAGAGGCGAGTACCCACCTCGAGGATGAGAAAGGGCATAACTGGTACCGAAGAGGGCTGCGGTATTAAGAGGACTAGCAAAGGTGGAAGGGTGAGAGTGCGTATAATCCATAGGAACTCATATAAAGAACTCATATACTTATTGCAAAAATCTACAAGTTATCAAAGCAAAGTATTACGCGCATGCTCCTAGGGGGATAGATTGGTAGGAAAAGACCATCGCTCGTCCCCGACCGCCACTCATAAGGAAGACAATCAATAAATAAATCATGCTCCGACTTCATCACATAACGGTTCACCATACGTGCATGCTACGGGAATCACAAACTTTAACACAAGTATTTCTCAAATTCACAACTACTCAACTAGCATGACTCTAATATCACCATCTTCATATCTCAAAACAATCATCAAGTATCAAACTTCTCATAGTATTCAACACTCATAAGATTATTTTTTATTAATCTTGAATGCCTAACATAATTAAAGCAAATTACCATGCTGTTTTGTAGACTCTCAAAATAATCTAAGTGAAGCATGAGAGATTCATATCGTTATTTATTCTTTCAATATATCATAAAAAAAATACCAAAAAAAAATTGATCCTATCAACCGATTTTTATCAGTCGTTACAAATCAAAAATACTCACAACGTACTCGTAAGTGCAACCATTCGTTAGGAGTTAAGTCATAGCGACAACACGCCTATACGCAAAGAGATAAGTGGATCGGCACAGAGAGGATGTAACAGAGGCGGCAAATCACGGGGGCTGCGTGCGCAAACAGGTCGACATGACAAAGGAGTTGAGGGAACAAGAAAAATTAAAGTACCAATAAGACAAACGACGCTATTGGCAGTAAACACTTGTAGCAGGGTGGTAAAAGTACGAATAAGAGATGAGCCGCGACAAGGGAAAGGAGCATCGCCGGACGAAAGAGGGACCGAAAATGGCCGTCCGGCATCCCAGATGTTGCGGAGGGCGAGGTAATGCCTACAACGGTCGGCAGCCCCGAGCACGCGGACCCAAGCCCCTAGAAGCCACGTCAAAGTCAGACCTACCAAACCGGCGAAAACGCACTATGACCCTATCTACGAAGAAAAATACGCGTAATCGGTAGCGCAAGCCAAAAGGAATACATTAAACAACCACCACGCGAGCCGCGAGATACCAATGCCCAGTGTGAAGCGATGGCGAGTCACCGACGAAGCTCGCCGTAAGCCTCTATGCCACCACGAAGGCGTGAACAAAAGACGCAGCCACAAACCACACCCGCGAACAGACCAATATGCAGAACGCAGTCAGAAGAGAGGAGAACGAGGAACGTTTACATGGAGACAACCGATCTGGGGAGGTTCGCGCAAGATCAAGATTAACTCACAGAGAGCCAAGTAAGGATTTCTGGCGCCGTTGCCGGGGAGTCTACGCAAAAGTCAACATACCAAGTACCCATCACAAACCCTTATCTCCCGCATTACATTATTTGCCATTTGCCTCTCGTTTTCCTCTCCCCCACTTCACCCTTGCCGTTTTATTCGCCCTCTCTCTCTATCCTCCCTCTCTTTCTCTATTTGCTTTTTGCCCTTCTTGTTTGCTTGTGTGTTGGATTGCTTGCTTGTCACGATGGCTCAAGATAATACTAAATTGTGTGACTTTACCAATACCAACAACAATGATTTTATTAGCACTCCGATTGCTCCTCTTACCGATGCTGAATCTTGTGAAATTAATGCTGCTTGCTGAATCTTGTCATGAAAGATCCGTTTTCCGGCCTTCCTAGTGAAGATGCCGCTACCCATCTAAATAGCTTCGTTGATTTGTGTGATATGCAAAAGAAGAAAGATGTGGACAATGATATTGTTAAATTGAAGCTATTTCCTTTTTCGCTTAGAGATCGTGCTAAAGCTTGGTTTTCTTTGCCTAAAAATATATTGATTTCGTGGAATAAGTGCAAATGCTTTTATCTAGGCCAGCCTTGAAGGACAAGAGAGAATAAAACACTCTCACCGGACGCCATCAACTCGAAGGCCCGCCACAGCCGACGCGTGAAGGGAACTCATCTGCTCCCAAGCCATAAAAAAGCACTTGAAGAAACGACCCAATTGCACTAGAAGGTGTGTCCAGACGCGAGGGCAAAGCCACTATTGAGCGGCGATTGCAAGATGGAAATGTTGCAATCAAGGCGAAGCTGTGGGCAGAAAGGCCAATCGCCCAAGACAACTGAACGATAACGTTCAAATTCGCCCAACTAAAAAGGCCATCCCAGTTCGGGCCGAAAAGTACAGGACCTAAAAGTAGTACATTCATGTACGAAACAAAAAAATTGTCAAGCCTGAGGACCAGGAACAAGAAATGCACTCGACAGAAGGTTATGCCTAACAAGAATCACTAGAACAGAAAGCAAGAGTCAAGGTCCAAGTTCAAGAGAATAAATGCAGAACCATCCCGAAAAGCTAACGGCACAGACTAAGAAACACACGGCGAAGAGGAACCGAACGACAAACCTTCTTCAACAATGCAAAGGAGGAACTCAAGGAAGGTATAAGATGCAACAATAGAGAAAGACCAACTACCAAGACTCCACGTCTAGATGGCAGATATTATGGCATCAATTATCTCTCCAAATGCGAGAGCGAGCGACGATGAGAAGAGAGTACTAAAGTAGAAGAAGACGCGATGCGAGAGTCAGAAAAAAGCTGGGAATCAACCTTTCGAAGTGAAAGGACAGGATGGATAGAACTGATGAAAGTTATATGTCTAATAAAGAAGGTGGTCTTATCGACCGCTAAGTTGAGTAATGACCTTCTACTGCCTTGATTGAGAATAATCAAGTGAATCTAGGATGATGAATTTTGTCATGGGTAGGAATAAACTTTTTGAGGTAACCAACGCTATAGAAGAAACTTTAACCCTAGATCGCTAGTCCTAGTAACCTTCCTAATACGTATGGTAATTACTACACACAATTCTTATGGACAGATCTATATGACGATAATCTTTACTCGTGCTCACGTCATCAATAAGATTTCTCGCATAGCTTGATCTGAAAAGTAAAAGAATTTGAATGATCTTCTGATCTCTCATTAAATAGAGAATATTCAATACATCTGTTATTTCAACATTGAAGCTCTCAGCGATCAAAGAAAGGAAAATACTCTAGCTTAAAGCATTGATAATTTTGAATATAGTATTAAAGCAAATTACTATCTAGAAAGATTATTTCTTTTTGTTTAATTGCTTAAGATTGATGAGTTGGCTAGGAACGTTGATAGAATTTCTCTTGATGTTGATTCTTTGAAACTTAGATCTATTCCACCTAAGCATGATATCAATGAGTCTCTCAAAGCCATGAGAATTTCCATTGATGAGTGCAAAGAAAGAACCGCTAGGATGCGTCCTAAGAAAGATTCCTTTATAAGACCGTGTTCTTCTAGTTTCCATGATAATAAAGATGAAGATCTAAAAGTTATTGATGTGTCCCCTATTAAATCTTTGTTTTGCAATATGAATCTTGATAATGATGGGACTGAATATGATCCACCTTTACCTAGACGTTCCAAAAATTCGGAGTCTTTAGATCTTGATGCTAAAATTGTTAAAAGTGGGATTGAAGAAGTCAAAACTTTAAATATTAATGAACCCACTATTTTGGATTTCAAGGAATTTAATTATGATAATTGCTCTTTGATAGATTGTATTTCCTTGTTGCAATCCGTGCTAAATTCTCCTCATGCTTATAGTCAAAATAAAGCTTTTACTAAACATATCGTTGATGCTTTGATGCAATCTTATGAAGAAAAACTTGAGTTGGAAGTTTCTATCCCTAGAAAACTTTATGATGAGTGGGAACCTACTATTAAAATTAAAATTAAAGATCATGAATGCTTATGCTTTGTGTGATTTGGGTGCTAGTGTTTCCACGATTCCAAAGACTTTGTGTGATTTGTTAGGTTCCGTAATTTTGATGGTTGCTCTTTAAACTTGCACCTTGCGGATTCCACCATTAAGAAACCTATGGGAAGAATTAATGATGTTCTTATTGTTGCAAATAAGAACTATGTGCCCGTATATTTTATTGTTCTTGATATCGATTGCAATCCTTCATGTCCTATTATTCTTGATAGACCTTTCCTTAGAACGATCGGTGCAATTATTGATATGAAGGAAGGAAATATTAGATTCCAATTTCCGTTAAGGAAAGGCATGGAACACTTGCCTAGAAAGAAAATTAAATTACCTTATGAATCTAATATGAGAGCCACTTATGGATTGCCCACCAAAGATGGCAATACCTAGATCTATCCTTGCTTTTATGCCTAGCTAGGGGCGTTAAACGATAGCGCTTGTTGGGAGGCAACCCAATTTTATTTTTATTCCTTGATTTTTTTTCTCCTGTTTAGTAATAAATAATTTATCTAGCCTCTGTTTTGGTTGTGTTTTTTGTGTTTAATCAGTGTTTGTGCCAAGTAGAACCGTTGGGAAGACTTGGGGGAAGTCTTTTTAATCTTGCCGTAAAAACAGAAACTTTAGCACTCACGAGAACTGCTGCCATTTTTATTTGGAAAGTGCTATTTAGTTAATTATTTTTGCAGATGATTAGTAGATAAATTCCTCACGTCCAGAAATTTATTTTAGAATTTTTGGCGTTCCAGATCTTGCGTTAGCTACACATTAATACAGACTGTTATGTTTTTGACAGATTCTGTTTTTCATGTCTTGTTGCTTATTTTGATGAATCTATGGCTAGTAAAATAGTTTATAAACCATAGAGAAGTTGGAATACAGTAGGTTTAACACCAATATAAATAAAGAATGAGTTCATTACAGTACCTTGAAGTGGTGTTTTTTCTTTCGCTAACGGAGCTCACGAGATTTTCTACTTTAAGTTTTGTGTTGTGAAGTTTTCAAGTTTTGGGAAAAGATTTGATGGATTATGGAACAAGGAGTGGTAAGAGACTAAGCATGGGATGCCCATGTCACCCCAAGATAATCTAAGGACACCTAAAAGCCAAATATGGGGATGCCCCGGAAGGCATACCCCTCTTTCGTCTACTTCCATCCGTAACTTTACTTGGAGCTATATTTTTATTTACCACATGATACATGTTTTGCTTGGAGCACCTTGTATGATTTGAGTCTTTGATTTTTAGTTTACCAAAATCATCCTTGCTGTACACACCTTTTGAGAGAGACACACATGATTCGGAAATTTTTAGAATACTCTATGTGCTTCACTTATATCTTTTGAGTTATATAGTTTTTGCTCTAGTGCTTCACTTATATCTTTTAGAGCACGTCGGTGGATTTGTTTTATAAAAACTATTTTTCTCTCATGCTTCACTTATATTATTTTGAGAGCCCTACAAAACAGCATGGTAATTTGCTTTAATTATGTTAGGCATTCAAGATTAAATAATTTTTTTTCTTATGAGTGTGTTGAATACTATGAGAAGTTTGATACTTGATAATTGTTTTGAGATATGGAGATGGTAATATTAGAGTCATGCTAGTTGAGTAGTTGTTAATTTGAGAAATACTTGTGTAAAATTTTGTGATTCCCGTAGCATGCACGTATGGTGAACCATTATGTGATGAAGTCGGAGCATGATTTATTTATTGATTGTCTTCCTTATGAGTGGCGGTCGGGGACGAGCGATGGTCTTTTCCTACCAATCTATCCCCCTAGGAGCATGCGTAATACTTTGCTTTGATAACTGATTTTTGCAATAAGTATATGAGTTCTTTATGACTAGGTTGAGTCCATGGATCATATGCACTTTCTTCCTTCCACCATTGCTAGCCTCTCTAATACCGCACCTTTCGCCGGTATCATACACCCACCATATACCTTCCTCAAAACAGCCACCATACCTACCTATCATGGCATTCCATAGCCATTCCGAGATATATTGCCATGCAACTTTCCACCGTTCCGTTTACTATGACGCGCTCCAGCATTATCATATTGCTTTGCATGATCATGTAGTTGACATTGTAAGCCACCATTCATAATTCTTTCATACATGTCACTCTTGATTCATTGCATATCCCGGTACACCGTCGGAGGCATTCACATAGTCATATTTTGCTCTAAGTATTGAGTTGTAATTGTTGAGTTGTAAGTTAATAAAAGTGTGATGATCATCATTTTTAGAGCATTGTCCCAAGTGAGGAAAGGATGATGGAGACTATGATTCCCCCACAAGTCGGGATTAGACTCCGGACGAAAAAAAAGAGGCCATAAAAAGGAAAAGGCCCAAACAAAAAAATGAGAGAAAAAGAGAGAAGGGACAATGCTACTATCCTTTTACCAGACTTGTGCTTCAAAGTAGCACCATGATCTTCATAATAGAGAGTCTCCTATGTTATCACTTTCATATGCTAGTGGAATTTTTCATTATAGAACTTGGCTTGTATATTCCAATGATGGGCTTCCTCAAAATGCCCTAGGTCTTCATGAGCAAACGAGTTGGATGCACACCCACTTAGTTCCTTTTGTCGAGCTTTCATATACTTATAGCACTAGTGCATCCGTTGCATGGCAATCCCTACTCACTCACATTGATATCTATTGATGGGCATCTCCATAGCCCGTTGATACGCCTAGTTGATGTGAGACTATCTTTCCTCTTTTTGTCTCCTCCACAACCACCATTCTATTCCACCTAAAGTGCTATGTCCATGGCTCACGCTCATGTATTGCGTGAAGATTGAAAAAGTTTGAGAACACCAAAAGTATGAAACAATTGCTTGGCTTGTCATCAGGGTTGTGCATGATTTGAATACTTTGTGTGGTGAAGATGGAGCATAGCCAGACTATATGATTTTGTAGGGATAACTTTCTTTGGCCATGTTATTTTGAAGAGACATAATTGCTTAGTTAGTATGCTTGAAGTATTATTATTTCTATGTCAATATTGAACTTTTGTCTTGAATCTTTCGGATCTGAATATTCATACCACAATTAAGAAGAATTACATTGAAATTATGCCAAGTAGCATTCCACATCAAAAATTCTGTTTTTATCATTTACCTACTCGAGGACGAGCAGGAATTAAGCTTGGGATGCTTGATACGTCTCCAACGTATCTATAATTTTTTGTTCCATGCTATATTATATTCTGTTTTGGACATTATTGGGCTTTATTATACACTTTTATATTATTTTTGGGACTAACCTATTAACCGGAGGCCCAGCCCAGAATTGCTGTTTTTTTGCCTATTTTAGGGTTTCGCAGAAAAAGAATATCAAACGGAGTCCAAACGGAATGAAACCTTCGGGAACGTGATTTTCGGAACGAACATGATCCAGAGGACTTGGACCCTACGTCAAGACATCAACCAGGAAGGCCACGAGGTAGGGGGCGCGCCTACCCCCCTAGGCGCGCCCTCCACCCTCGTGGGCCCCCTGTTGCTCCACCGACGTACTCCTTCCTCCTATATATACCTACGTACCCCCAAACTACCAGATACGGAGCCAAAACCCTAATTCCACCGCCGTAACTTTCTGTATCCACGAGATCCCATCTTGGGGCTGTTCCGGAGCTCCGCCGGAGGGGGCATCGATCACGGAGGGCTTCTACATCAACACCATAGCCTCTCCGATGAAGTGTGAGTAGTTTACTTCAGACCTACGGGTCCATAGTTATTAGCTAGATGGCTTCTTCTCTCTTTTTGGATCTCAATACAAAGTTCTCCCCCTCTCTTGTGGAGATCTATTCGATGTAATCTTCTTTTGCGGTGTGTTTGTTGAGACCGATGAATTGTGGGTTTATGATCAAGTTTATCTATGAACAATATTTGAATCTTCTCTGAATTCTTTTATGTATGATTGGTTATCTTTGCAAGTCTCTTCGAATTATCAGTTTGGTTTGGCCTACTAGATTGATCTTTCTTGCAATGGGAGAAGTGCTTAGCTTTGGGTTCAATCTTGCGGTGTCCTTTCCCAGTGATAGTAGGGGCAGCAAGGCACGTATTGTATTGTTGCCATCGAGGATAACAAGATGGGGTTTATTCATATTGCATGAGTTTATCCCTCTACATCATGTCATCTTGCTTAAAGCGTTACTCTGTTCTCTTGAACTTAATACTCTAGATGCATGCTGGATAGCGGTCGATGTGTGGAGTAATAGTAGTAGATGCAGGCAGGAGTCGGTCTACTTGTTGATAACCCACAAGTATAGGAGATCGCAACAGTTTTCGAGAGTAGAGTATTCAACCCAAATTTATTGATTCGACACAAGGGGAGCCAAAGAATATTCTCAAGTATTAGCAGCTGAGTTTCAATTCAACCACACCTTGAAACTTAGTATCTGCAGCAAAGTATTTAGTAGCAAAGTAATATGATAGTAGTGGTAACGGTAGCAAAAGGTAACAGTAGTAAAAGTAATGTTTTTGGTATTTTGTAGTGATGATAGCAATAGCAACGGAAAATAAATAAGCGAAGAACAATATATGGAAAGCTCGTAGGCAATGGATCAGTGATGGAGAATTATGCCGGATGCGGTTCATCATGTAACAATCATAACCTAGGGTGACACAGAACTAGCTCCAGTTCATTGATATAATGTAGGCATGTATTACGAACATAGTCATACGTGCTTATGGAAAAGAACTTGCATGACATCTTTTGTCCTACCCTCCCGTGGCAGCGGGGTCCTTACGGAAACTAAGGGATATTAAGGCCTCCTTTTATAGAGAACCGGAACAAAGCATTAACACATAGTGAATACATGAACTCCAAAACTACGTCAATCACCGGTAAGTATCCGATTATTGTCACTTCGGGGTTAACGGATAACACATAATAGGACTATAGACTTGGCAAGGATAGATCAAGAACACATCAATATATTGATGAAAACATAATAGGTTCAGATCTGAATCATGGCACTCGGCCCTAGTGACAAGCATTAAGCATAGCAAAGTCGATAGCAACATCAATTCTCAGAACATAGTGGATACTAGGGATCAAACCCTAACAAAACTAAAACTCGATTACATGATAAATCTCATCCAACCCATCACCGTCCAGCAAGGCTACGATGGAATTACTCACGCACAACGGTGTGCACATGAAATTGGTGATGGAGGATGGTTGATGATGACGATGGCGACGGATTCCCCTCTCCGGAGGTTTTAGGGCTTGGCGGCGGCTCCGTATCGTAAAAACGCGATGAATTCTTCTCCCTGATTTTTTCTCCCCGAAACACAATATATGGAGTTGGAGTTGGAGTTGGAGTTGGAGTTGGAGTTGGAGTTGGAGAGGCACCAGGGGGCCCACGAGGTAGGGGGCGCGCCCTAGGGCGGCAGGCGCGCCCCCCACCCTCGTGGACAGGTGGTGGACCCCCTGGCCTTCATCTTTTGTAGGTATTTTTTATTTTACAAAAAGTTGCTCTGTGAAGTTTCAGGTCATTCCGAGAACGTTTGTTATCGCACATAAATAACACCATGGTAATTCTACTGAAAATAGCGTCAGTCCGGGTTAGTTCCATTCAAATCATGCAAGTTAGAGTCCAAAACAAGGGCAAAAGTGTTTGGAAAAGTAGATACGACGGAGACGTATCAACTCCCCCAAGCTTAAACCTTTGCTTGTCCTCAAGCAATTCAGTTGACAAACTGAAAGTGATAAAGAAAAACTTTTACAAACTCTGTTTGCTCTTGTTGTTGTAAATATGTAAAGCCAGCATTCAAGTTTTCAGCAAAGATTATAACTAACCATATTCGCAATAACGCTTAGGTCTCATGTTTACTCATATCAATAGCATAATCAACTAGCGAGCAATAATAATAAATCTCGGATGACAACACTTTCTCAAAACAATCATAATATGATATAACAAGGATGGTATCTCGCTAGCCCTTTCTGAGACCGCAAAACATAAATGCAGAGCACCTTTAAAGACCAAGGACTGACTAGACATTGTAATTCATGGGTAAAAGAGATCCAGTCAAGTCATACTCAATGTAAACTAACAATAATGAATGCAAATGACAGCGGTGCTCTCCAACTGGTGCTTTTTAATAAGAGGATGATGACTCAACATAAAAGTAAATAGATAGGCCCTTCGCAGAGGGAAGCAGGGATTTGTAGAGGTGCCAGAGCTCGGTTTGAAAATAGAGGTGAATAATATTTTGAGCGGTATACTTTCATTGTCAACATAACAACCAAGAGATGGCGATATCTTCCATGCTACACACATTATAGGCGGTTCCCAAACAGAATGGTAAAGTTTATACTCCCCCTTCCACCAACAAGCATCAATCCATGGCTTGCTCGAAACAACGAGTGCCTCCAACTAACAAGAGTCCCAGGGGGAGTTTTGTTTGCAATTATTTTGATTTAGTTTGCATAAAGCATGGGACTGGGCATCCCGGTGACCAGCCATTTATCTCGTGAGTGAGGAGCGGAGTCCACTCCTCTTGAGAATAACCCGCCTAACATGGAAGATACAGACAGCCCTAGTTGATACATGAGCTATTCGAGCATACAAAACAGGATATTTATTTGAAGGTTTAGAGTTTGGCACATACAAATTTACTTGGAACGGAAGGTAGATACCATATATAGGTAGGTATAGTGGACTCATGTGGAATAACTTTGGGGTTTAAGGGATTGGATGCACAAGCAGTATTCCCGCTTAGTACAGGTGAAGGCTAGCAAAAGACTGGGAAGCGACAAGCTAGAGGGCGACAACGGTCATTAACATGCATTAAAATTAATCAACACCAAATGCAAGCATGAGTAGGATATAATCCACCATGAACATAAATATTTTGAAGGGCTATGTTGATTCTGTTTCAACTACATGCATGAACATGCGCCAAGTCAAGTCACTTAAATCATTCAGAGGAGGATACCACCCTATCATACCACATCATAACCATTTCAATAGCATGTTGGCACGAAGGTAAACCATTATAACTCATAGCTAATCAAGCATGGCACAAGAACTATGATCTCTAGTTGTCATTGCAAACATGTTTATTCATAATAGGCTGAATCAGGAACGATGAACTAATCATATTTACAAAAACAAGAGAGGTCGAGTTCATACCAGCTTTTCTCATCTCAATAAGTTCATCATATAATCATCATTATTGCCTTTCACTTGCACGAACGATGTGGATAATAATAATAGTGCACGTGCATTGGACTAAGCTGGAATCTGCAAGCATTCAATAAACAGGAGAAGACAAGGCAATATGGGCTCTTTTGTCAGATCAACAATAATGTATATAAGAGCCACTTCAACAATTTAATCATGGTCTTCTCCTATCGACCCCCAAAGAAAAGAAAAGAAATAAAACTATTTACACGGGAGAGCTCCCAACAAGTAAAAAGAAGAACAGGAAATCTTTTCGGGTTTTCTTTTTAATTACTACTACAAGCATGGAAATTAAACTAACTAAAAGCTAGAACTAATTTTTTTGGTTTTTCTTAAGGTTTATTAAACACACAAGAAGAAAGCATAAAAAGGAAAATAAACTAGCATGGATGATACAATGAAAAAGTATGAGCACCGACATCTAGCAATGAGTGTGTGAACATAAATGTAATGTCAGTGGGAAATACGTACTCCCCCAAGCTTAGGCTCTTGGCCTAAGTTGGTCTATGGCTACGGCTGGCCTGGCGGATATCCATAATAGTAGCTGGGGTCGTACTGCGATGCAGCAGCTATCGCCTGCTGAGCTGCAGCGTGGCGACGAGCGGCCTCCGCTCTCCTCTCGTACTCATCTGCCTCCTCTCTGGTAATAGTATATCTTCCTTTTGCCTGATGATCAAATAAGGCAGGAGCAGGGAGAGTAATATGGACAGCACGGCGTCTATCAAAGATTAGTCGATACAGGAGAGGTGATTCATTCCTCTCGACAAACTGGTGGTGAACGATAGCACTAAAGTCTAGGTAAGCAGGAGGTAATTCAATATCATCTTCGCGTATGGCTATACCAAGAAAATTAGCTATGCGGGTTGCATAAATTCCTCCAAAGAAATCTCCATTAAATCTATTAAGATGCAACCTACGTGCAACAATGGCTCCCAAATTATAAGATTTATCTCCTAACACAGCACTCCTAAGAATACTGAGGTCAGGGACACACATGTGACATGCCTCATCTTTACCATTAATGCATCTACCTATGAAGAGAGCAAAATAATGTATAGCAGGAAAGTGAATGCTCCCTATGGTAGCTTGTGTATATCTCTAGATTCTCCCACAGTTATACTAGCAAGAAAATCTCTAAATTCAGATTTGCGAGGATCCCTTATACTACCCCATTGTGGAAGTTTGCAAGCAGTGGTAAAATCCTCTAAGTCCATAGTGTAAGAATTTTCATAAAGATCAAACAGGACAGTTGGAGAATTACGTGAAGTTGAAAATTCAAACCTCCTCACAAAGGTACTGGTGAGGTTGTGATACTGGCTGCACTTCTCTTCCTCGAAGCTCACAAGATCGGCTACGCAAATATGCGTTGAATTCTTCTTAATTCCTGCTCGATCCATAAAATTTTCAGAAGGCCACTCACAAGGACGCACTAGAGCGTCTCTTGGTGGCTCTTCATCAGCATCACGCATTGCAAGCCTGGGTCCTTGCTTCCTTGAGAAACCACCTTGGAACATTTTCCTAAGCATTTTTCTTCCTCTGAAAAATTCTGAAATTTTTTAGTAACTTCAAAATAAAAGTAAACCAAACTCAATAATATTGATAGCAACTACTCCTACAAGTGCCTAGGGCCTATATCATGCATCAAAACTACTTTTGACCATATAAATTTGACATGCAAGCTCAAGAACAGGGTCACCTAAGCAGCAAAAATTTGCAATGAATAAAGCACTAGAACAAAAACTAATTGGACCAATGGAGGAGTCACATACCAAGGAACAATCTCCAAGCAGTTTTGTGAGAGGTGCTTTGAGCAAGGAGATCGAAAATGGCAGCAAAGTGAGCTAGAACTCGTGCTTGAGCTGGATATTCGTGTTTGGGGGAGGAAGAAGGAGTGTATGGGTGAAAGGATAAGTGGAGGAGGGCCACCATGGGCCCACGAGGCAGGGGGCGCGCCCTCCACCCTCGTGGGCAGGTGGTTGGCCCCCCTGCTGTGTTTCTCAGTGCCAAATATTCTCAAATATTCTAGAAAAAATCATATTTAAATTTCAGGGCATTTGGAGAACTTTATTTTCGAGGTATTTTTATATTGCACGGATAATCAGATAACAGAAAATATTTATTTTTATTTTATTTAATATAAATAACAGAAAGTAAAAGTGGGGTACAGAAGGTTGTGCCTTCTAGTTTCATCCATCTCATGATCATCAAAAGGAATCCACTAACAAGGTTGATCAAGTCTTGTTAACGAACTCATTCCGAATAACATGGAACCGGAGAAATTTCGAATAACACTATGTTACCTCAACGGGGATATGCACATCCCCAATAATAAGAATATCATATTTCTTCTTGACAGTAGGAAGAGGAAATTCAAAACCTCCAAATATAATCGATGGAATTTTTCCAATAGAGTTGATACTATGAACTTGAGGTTGTTTTCCTCGGAAAGTGTACCGTATGCTCATTACCATTAACATGAAAAGTGACATTGCCTTTAGTGCAATCAATAACAGCCCCTGCAGTATTCAAAAAGGGTCTTCCAAGAATAATAGACATACTATCGTCCTCGGGAATATCAAGAATAACAAAGTCCGTTAAAATAGTAACGTTTGCAACTACAACAGGCACATCCTCACAAATACCGACAGGTATAGCAGTTGATTTATCAGCCATTTGCAAAGATATTTCAGTAGGTGTCAACTTATTCAAATCAAGTCTACGATATAAAGAGAGAGGCATAACACTAACACCGGCTCCAAGATCACATAAAGCAGTTTTAACATAGTTTCTTTTAATGGAGCATGGTATAGTTGGTACACCGGGATCTCCAAGTTTCTTTGGTATTCCACCCTTAAAAGTATAATTAGCAAGCATGGTGGAAATTTCAGCTTCCGGTATCTTTCTTTTATTTGTAATATCTTTCATGTACTTAGCATAAGGATTGTTTGAGCATATCAGTTAATCGCATACGCAAAAAGATAGGTCTAATCATTTCAGCAAAGCGCTCAAAATCCTCATCATCCTTTTTCTTGGATGGTTTGGGAGGAAAAGGCATGGGTTTCTGAACCCAAGGCTCTCTTTCTTTACCATGTTTCCTAGCAACAAAGTCTTTCTTATCATAACGTTGATTCTTTGATTGTGGGTTATCAAGATCAACAGCAGGTTCAATTTCTATGTCATTATCATTACTAGGTTGAGCATCATTATGAACATTATCATTAACATTATCACTAGTTTCAGGTTCATTACCAGATTGAGTTTCAGCATCAGAAATAGAAATATCATTTGGATTCTCAGGTGTTTCAAAAGGTTCACTAGAAGCATGCAAAGTCCTATCATTTTTCTTTTTCTTCTTTAGAAGAACTAGGTGCATCTATATTATTTCTCTGAGAATCTTGCTCAATTCTCTTAGGGTGCCTTCAGGATACAAAGGTTCCTGAGTCATTCTACCAGTTCTAGTAGCCACTCTAACAGCATTATCATTATCTTTACTATTCAATTCATTGAGCAAATCATTTTGAGCTTTAAGTACTTGTTCTACTTGAGTGGTAACCATAGAAGCATGTTTACTAATAAGTTTAAGTTCACCTTTAACATTAGCCATATAATCACCCAAGTGTTCAAGCATATTTGAATTGTATTTCAATTGTCTACCAAAATAAGCATTAAAATTCTTGCTTAGCCATAAATTTATCAAACTCATCTAAGCATGGGCTAGCAAATTTAGTAAATGGGATTTCAGCTTTATCATATCTATAGAGAGAATTTACCTTTACTACCTGTGTCGGGTTATCAAGACCATGAGTTTCTTCAATAGGTAATGGATTAAGATCATATGTTTCTTCAACAGGCGGTAAATTAAGACCATGTATTTCTTCAATAGGAGGTAAATTCTTAACATCTTCAGCTTTAATACCTTTTTCTTTCATAGATTTCTTTGCCTCTTGCATATCTTCAGGACTGAGAAATAGAATACCCTCTTCTTCGGAGTTGGTTTAGGAATAGGCTCAGGAATTGGCTCCGGAGGTGTCCAATTATTTTCATTTGTCAACATATTATTCAATAGAATTTCAGCTTCATCCGGTGTTCTTTCCCTGAAAACAGAACCAGCACAACTATCCAGGTAATCTCTGGAGGCATCGGTTAGTCCATTATAAAAGATATCAAGTATTTCATTTTTCTTAAGAGGATGATCAGGCAAAGCATTAAGTAATTGGAGAAGCCTCCCCCAAGCTTGTGGGAGACTCTCTTCTTTAATTTGCACAAAATTATATATATCCCTTAAAGCAGCTTGTTTCTTATGAGCAGGGAAATATTTAGCAGAGAAGTAATAAATCATATCCTGGGGACTACGCACACAACCAGGATCAAGAGAATTAAACCATATCTTAGCATCACCCTTTAATGAGAACGGAAATATTTTAAGGATGTAAAAGTAACGAGTTCTCTCATCTTTAGTGAATAGGGTGGCTTATATCATTCATTAGTAAGATGTGCCACAACAG
The DNA here is from genome assembly GCF_003073215.2 of Triticum urartu. Taxonomy (NCBI): domain Eukaryota; kingdom Viridiplantae; phylum Streptophyta; class Magnoliopsida; order Poales; family Poaceae; genus Triticum; species Triticum urartu. The sequence goes on along the minus strand of NC_053028.1, from coordinate 139,938,461 downwards.
TTTCAGATTCATAACCATGAAAAGGATCAGATTCAACCAAAGTAATTATATCAGGATCAACATAGATTCATAATCCTTATCAGTAACAAAGATAGGTGAAGTAGCAAAAGCAGGGTCAGGTTTCATTCTAGCATTTAGAGATTGCTTACTCCATTTAGCTAATAACCTTTTGAGTTCATTTCTATTTTGGCAAGCTAAAATAGCTAAAGAAGCTTCTTGATCAAAAGCATAACCCTGAGGAATAACAAGTGATTCTTCATCATCACTTTCATCAGTATCATCAGATTCAATATTTTCAATCTCTCTAGCCCTAGCAAGTTGTTCATCAAGAAAATCACCAAAGTGGCACAGTAGTATCATGCATAGAAGTAGTTTCATCATAAGTATCATGCATAGCAAGAAGTGGCATCATCAATAACGCGACATATCAGAACGAATAGCAGAAGCAGGTGTAGGTGTCACAAACTTACTCATAACAGAAGGTGAATCAAGTGCAGAGCTAGATGGCAGTTCCTTACCTCCCCTCATTAGTTGAGGGATAGATCTTGGTTTTTGGATCTCTCATGTTCTTCATAATGATAAGCAGATATATATATCCCAAGTGACTCAAAGAATAGAGCTATGCTCCCCGGCAACGGCGCCAGAAAATAGTCTTGATAACCCACAAGTATAGGGGATCGCAACAGTTTTCGAGGGTAGAGTATTCAACCCAAATTTATTGATTCGACACAAGGGGAGCCAAAGAATATTCTCAAGTATTAGCAGCTGAGTTGTCAATTCAACCACACCTGGAAACTTAATATCTGCACAAAGTGTTTAGTAGCAAAGTAATATGATAGTAGTGGTAACGGTAGCAAAAGGTAACAGTAGTAAAAGTAATGTTTTTGGTATTTTGTAGTGATGATAGCAATAGCAACGGAAAGTAAATAAGCGAAGAACAATATATGGAAA
>NC_053028.1:139903025-139936510 GCF_003073215.2 Triticum urartu | reverse complement strand
CTGAAGATATGCAAGAGGCAAAGAAATCTATGAAGGAAAAAGGTATTAAAGCTGAACATGTTAAGAATTTACCTCCTATTGAAGAAATACATGGTCTTGATAACCCAATACAGGTAGTAAAGGTAAATCTCTCTATTGATATGATAAAGCTGAAATCCCATTTACTAAGTTTGCTAGCCCATGCTTGGATGAGTTTGATGACTTTATGGTTAAACAAGAAAACTACAATGCTTATTTTGGTAAAGAGTTAAAACACAGTGATGATATGCTTGAACACTTGGGTGATTATATGGCTAATATTAAAGGTGAACTTAAACTTATTAGTAAACATGCTTCTATGGTTACCACTCAAGTAGAACAAGTACTTAAAGCTCAGAATGATTTGCTCTATGAATTAAATAGTAAGAAAAATGATAATGTTGTTAGAGTTATGACTAGAGGTGGTAAAATGACTCAGGACCCTTTGTATCCTGAGGGCCACCCTAAGAGAATTGAGCAAGATTCCCAGAGAACTACTATAGATGCACCTAGTCCTTCTAAAAGGAAGAGAAAGAAAAATGATAGGACTTTGCATGATTCTAGTGAACCTGTTATTGACACTCCTGAGAATCCCAATGATATTTCTATTTCTAATGCTGAAACACAATCTGGTAATGAACATGAACCTAGTAATAATGTTAATGATGATGTTCATGTTGATGCTCAACCTAGCAATGATACTGATGTAGAGATTGAACCTGTTGTTGATCTTGATAACCCACAATCAAAGAATCAACGTTATGATAAGAGAGAACCATGGGTTCAGAAAACCCATGCCTTTTCCTTCTAAACCATCCGAGAAAAAGGATGATGAGGATTTTAAGCGCTTTGCTGAAATGATTAGACCTATCTTTTTGCGTATGCGTTTGACTGATATGCTTAAAATGAATCCTTACGCTAAGTACATGAAAGATATTGTTACTAATAAAAGAAATATACCCGAAGCTGAAATTTCCACCATGCTTGCTAATAATACTTTTAAGGGTGGAATACCTAAGAAACTAGGAGATCCCTTAGTACCAACTATACCATGCTCCATTAAAAGCAACTATGTTAAAACTGCTTTATGTGATCTTGGAGCCGATGTTAGTGTTATGCCTCTCTCTTTATATCGTAGACTTGATTTGAATAAGTTGACACCTACTGAAATATCTTTGCAAATGGCAGATAAATCAGCCGCTATACCTGTCGGTATTTGTGAGGATGTGCCTGTTGTGGTAGCAAACGTTACTATTTTAACGGACTTTGTTATCCATTGATATTCCTGAGGACGATAGTATGTCTATTATTCTTGGAAGACCCTTTTTGAATACTGCAGGGCTGTTATTGATTGCACCAAAGGCAATGTCACTTTTCATGTTAATGGCAATGAGCATACGGTACACTTTCCGAGGAAACAACCTCAAGTCCATAGTATTAACTCTATTGGAAGAATTCCATCGATTATTTTTGGAGGTTTTGAATTTCGTCTTCCTACTATCAAGAAGAAATATGATATTCTTATTGTTGGGGATGTGCATATCGCCGTTGAGGTAACCTAGTGTTACTCGAAAATTCTCCGGTTCCATGTTATTCGGAATGAGTTTGTTAACAAGATCTGATCAACCTTGTTAGTGGATTCCTTTTGATGAGCATGAGATGGATGAATTTAGAAAACACAACTCTCTGTACCATCTTTTTACTTTCTGCTAATTATATTAAATAAAGCAAAAATAGTAATTTCTGTCTGTTTTCTGAATTATCCATGCAATAAAAAATACCCCGAAAATAAAAGTTCTCCAAATGCCCTGAAATTTAAATATGGTTTTTTCTGGAATATTTGAGAATATCTGGCACTGAGAACACAGCAGGGGGAGCAAGCACCTGGCCACGAGGGTGGAGGGCGCGCCCTACCCCCCTAGGCGCGCCCCCTGCCTCGTGGGCCCACGGTGGCTCCCCTCCACTTATTCCAGCTACCACACACTCCTTCTTCCTCCCACAAACATCACTAACAGCTCAAACCCGAGTCCAAGCTCATTTTGCTGCCATTTTCGATCACCTTGCTCAAAGCTCCATTCACAAAACTGCTTTGGGGGATTGTCTTGGTATGTCACTCCAACGGTCCAATTAGTTTTTGTTCTAGTGCTTTATTCATTGCATATTTTTCTACTTAGGTGACGTTGTTCTTGAGCTTGCATGTCAAATTTATGTGCTCAAAAGTAGTTTTGATGCATGATATTGCCTCTAGCCACTTATAGGAGTAGTTGCTATGAATTTTGTTGAGTTTGGTTCACTTTTATTTTGAAGTTACCAAAAATTTCAAAAAATTTCAGAAAAAGATGAAGAGATTTTTGAGGGGCTCATCGAGCCGAAGCTCGAAGGATAAGCAAAGTGAGGAGGATAAGAGGCCCAAATATAATCTCCCTCGCACTGCGGAAGTTCGGCCGTGTGAATGGCCTTGTGATAATTTCTTGAGAGCAGCCGGGATTTATGATGATTTCTTTGAATTGGCTGAGAATGCAGGCCTCACCGCCTTCCACCATGACCAACGCGAACAATATCTCTTACTCACCTATATCTTTGTCCAAAACATTCATTTCCATGCTAGGACCTCACACCTACGGTGGAATTTTATTTATATGATGAGCATAAGGAGATGTCACTTCGTGATTTTTGTCGGGTTTGCTTGATCCCTTTCGAGGGCAGCTGTCGGTGTCAAAACCGGCGGATCTCGGGCAGGGGGTCCCGAACTATGCATCTAGGTCAGATGGTAACAGGAGGCAGGGGACACGATGTTTTACCCAGGTTCGGGCCCTCTTGATGGAGGTAAAACCCTACGTCCTGCTTGATTAATATTGATGATATGGGTAGTACAAGAGTAGATCTACCACGAGATCAGAGAGGCTAAACCCTAGAAGCTATCCTATGGTATGATTGTTGTTCGTCCTACGGACTAAAACTCCCCGGTTTATATAGACACCGGAGAGGGCTAGGGTTACACAGAGTCGGTTACAATGGTAGGAGATCTACATATCCGTATCGCCAAGCTTGCCTTCCACGCCAAGGAAAGTCCCTTCCGAACACGGGACGAAGTCTTCAATCTTGTATCTTCATAGTCCAGGAGTCCGGCTGAAGGTATAGTCCGGCCATCCGGACACCCCCTAATCCAGGACTCCCTCAGTAGCCCCTGAACCAGGCTTCAATGATGACGAGTCCGGCGCGCAGATTGTCTTCGGCATTGCAAGGCGGGTTCCTCCTCCAAGTACTTCATAGAAGTTTTTGAACACAAAGGTAGTGTCTGGCTTTGCAAAATAACTTTCCACATATTGCCATAGAGAGAATAATATTTACACAAATCTAATCTGCTGATGTATTCCGTAGCGTGACATCACACCACGGCCAAGTCTTTATTCGAATCGTTTTATTGTCCCGCCTCAGCGCGTTTAGCGAGGCGGCTTCCTTGGCACGTCTTGTTAAAGCAGAGATCGTGTCCCCTTATTCCGGGATTCTCATCAATACGGGTGTGGGTAACCCAACCGCGCCATTGACTATGGACTTGGGAGATAAGCGAGTTTTACCAGGCTGGTGGGGACGCATAGTCGCGTCCGCCCATATAAGGGGATAAGGATCCACCTTTTCATCCATGCCTTCTTCTCCTTCGCCTATCCATTTCCGCGCACTCGAGCTCCAGCACCCAAGTCCGCACACCCCACCTCAACTTTCTCTAGCCATGTCCGGAGCGGGAGGCAAGTGGATGGTCTCCTCCGTCACGGAGGGACACATCAAAAGACTGAGGAAGGCCGGATACTTGTCTAGCGACATTGCGCACCGGCTTCCCGAAGAGGGGCAGCTCATCCCCACTCCTAGGCCCAATGAGAGGGTGGTGTTCCTCCCCCATTTCCTCCGCGGACTAGGCTTCCCTCTCCACCCATTGTCCGGGGGCTCATGTTCTACTATGGCCTGGATTTCCACTCTGGCCCCGAATTTCTGTCCTCAACATCTCGGCGTTTATCGTCGTGTGCGAGGCTTTCTTCTGCATCCGCCCCCATTTCGGCCTATGGCTCAAGACTTTCAATGTCAAGCCGAGGGTGGTGCGCGGCACTCAGGCGGAGTGCGGAGGCGCCATGGTGGGCAAGATGCCCAACGCCCTATGGCCCCGGGGTCCTTCGTGGAGTCCCTAAAGGGGTGGCAATCGGGGTGGTTTTACATCACCGAGCCACGCGACCCTGAATGGGTCGCAGCTCCCGAGTTCCGATCCGGACCCCCTACGCGGCTCACCTCCTGGAAAGATATGGGCCTGCGTGGGGTAAAGAAGGAGAGCTGACCGGACTCCAAACATGCGTCCAAACCCTGGTGGACAAGAAGCTCAAACTTGTCAACGTAGTCCAGGTTATGCCCATCCACCGGATCCTCCCGTGTCAACAACGGGCTTTCAACCTGTGGGAGTTCGACCCGGCGCAACACCGAACTCTAAGCAGGCTCTTCGACACAACGTACGAAGATGCTTGGAAGGTGCTTTTCAAGGCACCGAGGCCCCCGCATCCGCTACGAGGATCGCGGATTCAGCACGCAAGCGGTCGCACTCGTGCGGTAAGCTGTATTTACCTCTTTACAGGTATTAGTTTTTCATAGTTTGGACTCCCACGCGGGATCTTAAGCTCCCTTTACCTTTGACAGGATTGGCAGGAGACGTCCCGGACAGATCAAACTGTCCGCTCCTTTGCCCGAAGGCCCAGCGGACGCTCGCTTGGCGAAGCTGCTGGTTCCGGCACCCTATGTGGTGCCGGAGAAGAAGGCTAAGAAGAAGGCCATGGGGACTCGGAAGAGTGCCCGGCGCCTGGGGGTGTCGGATTCATCATCCGACGACTCCAAGACACACCCTCCCCGTGAAGACGAGGAGGAGGAAGAAGAGACCTCTCCCCCTCCAGCGGGGGGAGAGAAGAAAAGGAAGGCCGCCCCAACTAGGGAGGCCGAAGGGTCCAAGAAGGGAAAACCCTTCCTCCGGACGGCTCGCCAATGCCGACGACGGCGAAGAGGAGTGGCCGCACAGGGCCAAGCCCCTGGCCAAGATCGTAAGTGTCCGGGTACCAGAGTGATTCATAGTATTCTTCCATTGCACAACTTTTCCTTATGTCGAACATGTTTATGCAGTCCACCCAAAGACCGCTCGACGTGTCGTCAGAGGTTCCCTGGATTCGTCGGATGTGAATTCGCTTCCGACGGCTACCTCCCCCCACCCTACGGACGACGCCGAGGTGCTGTCCCAACAGGTTCCAAGCCAGGAGGAGGTGGTCCTGGAGGCGCCGCAAGGCGACCTCCCGGACTCCAGGCGCGAAGGGGATAAAACCCCCAAGGGCTCCGAGTCCTGCCTTGAGCCGGACACCGCGCCGGAACCTTCAATGGTTCCGGACTCCAGTAGGCGCCTCCTTCCAAGAGGAGCGAGCCTACCGAGCCGGTGACCTCCGTCCAACCGGAGGCACCGGACAATTTGCTGGAGGCTGTAACGGCGCCTCCATCGACGAGGAGCACCGCACTATTATGAGTGCGGTGATCCAGAAGGTTCAGTCCGCCAAGAGCGAGACTGACTGAAGCCTGTGCCAGCCTTCCAGGCTTTGAGGTAAGTAAAGAATATGTAAAAAATATTACCGCATAGACAGTAGCCCCTGATGCTCTGTTCGGCGTTCGGAAAAGAAAAGCCGAATAGAGGATCTAATAACATTCGCAGGAGTCTAACATAATCAAGTCAATATGCGTATGCAGGCTTCTCTGGCCTCCGCCGCACTGACTGCGGAGTGGATACGCTGAAGCAACCTTCGCGCGGTCCGAGAAGAGCTCGGCCATGCCAAGAGGCAACTCGAGAGAAGGAAGGTAAGTAATACCTTGCGCAAGTATATAGAGAAGATGTGGTTGCAAAAAATGACAGGATCAACGTGCTATTATAGGGGCCACGACCGAGGTGGCAACCCTTAAGAAAGCGCTGTCCGAGGCCGAAAACAGAGCGGCCGCGGAGCGCACAGAGAGAGAAGCAGGAGGCGCGGGTGGAGGAGGTGCAGAAAGAGCTCCAGGCTCTCGTGAAAAAACACGAGAGTTTGGAGCTTGACTCAAAGACGCAAGCGTCCGAGCTTGCGGCAGCCCTCGAAAGCGCGAAGTCTGCCAAGGCCGAAGCCCAGAAAGCCCTCAAGAAATTGAGCGATGAAGAAGATAGCGGCGGGTAAGGCATTCATTATGCAAAGCAAGCACGTGAAAGTGAATTACTTGTTACTTACCCGAGTCCGGAGCTCTCCAGGAGCATTCGCAGATTTGCCCCGCAGTGCGTCTGATGCCGCCGCCTACTACCGATCCGAGGAGGGGAGCTCGACGGAGAAGGTGTTCTGGTCTCAGTATGCTGAGGCCGGACACCTGGTGCCTTTGAGCGACCAGCTGAAGCAAATGGTCGAGCTCCACAAGGTGGCCGAACAGGCCATAAAGGGCCTCATAGTTCGGCTTGGCCTGGAGAGGCTCTGCCTGGGAGCTACTTCGGGCTGGTGAGGCGGCTGGTGGATGCCTGTCCATGGCTTGAAGTAATCAAGCGCTCCGTCTGCATCGAAGGTGCCCGTAGGGCGCTTGCCCGTGCTAAAGTGCACTGGGGCAAGATGGATGCGGAGAAGCTGGTGAAGGACGGGCCGCCGCCGGGCAAGGAGCATCGCGTCCCGGAAGCGTATTATGAGGGCGTCCTGAAGGGTGCCCGCCTTATAGCGGATGAATGCTCCAAAGATGTAATTTTTGAGTAAACTCGCATTTGTGATCCTGTACGCTGAAAACTTGTTCATATGCGCTAAGCAACGCTTTTGAATTTAAAATATTACCTTCTGTGCGGCCGTTTATCAAATTTGAGAGATGGCGAGTCGTCGGCTTCTGCCCCCATGCCACGAGTGCTGGGGTGTTCGGGATAAACATGAGCGCTCTTTTTCCCATTCTTGGGTCCTTCGAGGGAGGCGCTCAACACAACGAACAAGGCAATCGGACTATAATGCTTGAACACTCTCACTTAGCCATAGAATTCTATAATTTTAAATTTTGGCGAAGCCCCTAGTGTTCGGAAGACCGAGTTCGGGGCGCTATCCACGCCTAGGCCGGACAAAGCCGACTCCTCGCTCTAAGCGGCATAAGTCTTTAGGGACTCGAAAACCTCTCGAACAGCGACCAGCTCTTGCCTCATCATGACGGTCAGTTTTAGCTTTCTCTACTGAGGTGCTTAGCCCAGCTCAACTGGGGCACAATCGCAGTAGTTCTCCTAGTGCTACCTTAGCCGATATAACGGAACGTAAGGTACCAAAACATAGGAGCCGGGCAAACCCAACTATTGACCCAAGACATGATTCGGAGCCGATGCATATAATGCTATAAGTTCGGGGTGCCGCACTTGTGAAAGTGTTCGGACTTCTCACACCATGTTGTGGGGTACTTAAGCCCCTGGCGTATTGGCCGTACCAAAGTGTACGGGTGCAACATGTCATTAATGAACATATATTCGTAAAAAAGAGGTAATGCAATAATAGACGGAAGCTATGCATTGTTTATTTTAAAAAAGCTGCGATCAAAGCAGAACGATACAAATAGTGCGATAAGCAAAAGATGGGACTATCAAATATGTCCTTTCCAGGGGCGAGCTGCGGAATGTTATGCGAAACAGGTATACTGCTCGTTATAGAGACCACCTTAGAGTTCCGTAGTGCGGCGTAGCTTTCTGCTTCCCTGGTTGTATCGTTTGTGCGGCAATTGTACTGCCGGACAAGCCTTCCGAAGAATGGAGTCCTGAAAATAAGAGAAAATTAAGAAATCGGCAGCCCCTAGTGCGGTTTAAGCCGCGTTTCGGGCTGCCGTGATGGTGCCCCTCCCCCTGTGCCCATGGTATTTCCAGAGCGTAGTTATGTACGCGCAACACTGGTTTCGCAAGTTCGCGAGGGCTGGGGTTGGGGCCGCATTGCTACGCTTGCTCGGAACGTGCCAGGCGGTCTTGTTGTAGGTTACTCCGGGCGCGCTTGACGGTGTCCGATTTAATGGCCGGACTGGAGAATTCCTTGAGAGGCTGCTTTGTACTTCCGCTGCGATAGCCGCCGTATGCTCCTCCGTTCGGAGAGAGCGTTCGGTGTTTCCATTGACCGTGATGACGCCTCGAGGGCCTGGCATCTTGAGCTTGAGGTATGCGTAGTGCGGCACCGCATTGAACTTGGCAAATGCGGTTCGCCCGAGCAGTGCGTGATAGCCACTGCGGAACGGGACTATGTCGAAGATTAACTCCTCGCTTCGGAAATTATCCGGAGATCCGAAGACCACTTCAAGTGTAACTGAGCCTGTACAGTTGGCTTCTACACCTGGTATGACGCCTTTAAAGGTCGTTCTGGGGGTTTAATCCTCGAGGGATCGATGCCCATTTTCCGCACTGTATCCTGATAAAGCAGGTTCAGGCTGCTGCCGCCGTCCATAAGGACTCTAGTGAGGTGAAATCCGTCAATAATTGGGTCTAGAACCAATGCGGCGAATCCGCCATGACGGATGCTAGTGGGGTGGTCCCTTCGATCAAAAGTGATCGGGCAGGAAGACCATGGGTTGAACTTTGGGGCGACTGGCTCCATCGCGTATACGTCCCTTAGCACACGCTTCCGCTCCCTCTTGGGGACGTGGGTTGCGTATATCATGTTCACCGTCCGCACTTGTGGGGGAAAACCTTTCTGTCCACTGTTGTTCGGCGGCCGGGGCTCCTCCTCGTCATCGCTATGCAGCCCCTTGTCTCTGCTTTCGGCATTTAACTTGCCTGCCTGCTTGAACACCCAACAATCCCTGTTGGTGTGATTGGCTGGTTTTTCGGGGGTGCCATGTATCTGGCATGAGCGGTCGAGTATTCGGTCCAAACTGGACGGGCCGAGTATTTCTTTTGAATGGCTTTTTCCGCTGACCGGGTTTAGAGCCTCTGAATCTGGCATTAACGTCGTATTCCTCCAGCATTGTCGCCGTTAATGCGGCGCTTTTGCTTGTTGCAACGCGACCTGCCACTGCTATCCTTGGTATCCGAATTACCAGGGCTCTTGGTCATGTTATTGATGCGAGCTAGCCAGTTGTCTTCTCCCGCGCAAAAGCGGGTCATAAGTGTCGTGAGGGCTGCCATAGATTTCGGCTTTTCCTGTCCTAGCTGTCGTGCAAGCCACTTGTCGCGGATGTTATGCTTGAAGGCTGCTAGGGCCTCTGCGTCTGGACAGTCGACAATTTGATTTTTCTTGGTTAGGAACCGTGTCCAGAATTGTCTGGCCGATTCCTCTGGCTGCTGAATTATGTGGCTTAGGTCATCGGCGTCTGGTGGTCGCACATAAGTGCCCTGGAAATTGTTGAGGAATGCGGCTTCTAGGTCCTCCCAACAACCAATTGATTCTGCTGGCAAGCTGTTAAGCCAATGCCGAGCTGGTCCTTTAAGCTTGAGTGGGAGGTATTTGATGGCGTGTAAGTCATCACCGCGGGCCATGTGGATATGAAGGAGATAGTCCTCGATCCATACCGCAGGATCTGTCGTGCCATCATATGATTCGATGTTCACGGGTTTGAAACCCTCGGGGATTTGATGATCCATTACTTCATCTGTGAAGCATAGTGGGTGTGCGGCGCCTCTGTACTGGGCTATATCACGACGCAGCTCAAACGAGCTTTGTCTACTGTGTTCGGCCCAGCCGGATTTACTATATTCGGCGTGACGAGTACCGTCTTGTGCCGTGGGGCGCCCACGTGATCCGTAGATCGATCTTGTTTGCCTTGCCTTGTCCTCCAATGTGTCTCGCAGGTCTGGCGCATTTTCCCATGCCTTGGTAGTTTTTGAGCGGCGCCGGGGTGCGACTTGAGTGGAGGGCCGAGAGGCCTCTCTGTCGCGGCCACGGGGTGGCCGGTCGGCCGCATCATGCGCTGGTGATGTAGGTTTAAGTGCTTCCTCCTCTAATTGGGGTAGCAACCTGCGCTTTGGGTAGCTCTTGGAGGGGCATTCGAGTTCATACTCGTCGGCCGCAAGGACTTCAGTCCATCTGTCGGCTAGCAAATCTTGATCAGCTCTAAGCTGTTGCTGTTTTTTCTTGAGGCTGCTCGCCGTGGCCATAAGCCTGCGTTTGAAACGCTCTTGTTCGACGGGATTCTCCGGCACGACAAATTCGTCGTCGTCGAGGCTTGCCTCATTTTCGGAGGGAGGCATATAATTATCGTCCTCGACCTCTCTGTCTGTCGCTCTCTCATGAGGGCTGGCTTCTCTATCCTCCTGTGCTGAATCTTGTTGGAGGTGGTTGTCTTCGGCACTGTCCGGGGTGTTATTATCCCCCGTGCCGGAATCACCGTTTTTGTTTTGGCGGGGCCGCTGACGCCGACGCTTAGGCTGCTTCTTGGAGGGGTCATCCTCCGCTGTTCCATCGCCATTGCCTTCTTTTGGGGTGTCCACCATGTATATATCATACGACGAGGTGGCTTTCCAGTGCCCTATAGGCACTGGTTCTTGATCGTCTTCTGCATCAGCGTCCATACCGTCGATGTCTTCGGAGTCGAAGTCGAGCATGTCGGTTAAATCATCGAGAGTGGCTACGAAGTGGGTGGTGGGTGGGCTTTGAATTTCTTTATCATCCGCATCCCAACCTTGCCGACCATAGTCCGGCCAGGGCTCTCCTGACAAAGAGAGAGACTTTAGTGAATTCAGAATATCGCCGAAGGGCGAGTGCTGAAAGATGTCCGCGGCGGTGAACTCCATGATCGGCGCCCAATCGGGTTCGATCGGTCGGGGCGCAGAGGGCTCGGAGTCCGGAGAGGAGTCCGGCTCCTTGGAGTCACGGGCTTCACAGAGAATAGGGCTGGTGTTCGGCTCGATCGCCGTAGAGATTGCAGCCCCCGAGGCGGTGTCTAACCACCCATCCTCGGTTGGTGTGATCGGCTCCGAGCTAGGGTTCGGAGCGGACACAGGTGCGGCCTCCAGGGCACTGTTCAGCGGCAGAGCTAAATCATGCCCATCGTGACAGTGTGGCGCGCTCGGCTATGGCTCGAATCCGTCGAAGATCAAGTCTCCGTGGATGTCGGCCGTGTAGTTCAAACTTCCAAATCTGACCTGATGGCCAGGGGCGTAGCTTTCGATCTGCTTCAGATGACCAAGCGAATTGGCCCGCAGTGCAAAGCCGTCGGATACGAAGATCTGTCCGGGGAGAAAAGTCTCACCCTAGATCGCATCTCTGTTGATGATCGGAGAAGCCATCGGGCCTAAAAGTGACGACACAGAGGAACTCTCAATGAAAGCACCAATGTCGGTGTCAAAACCGGCGGATCTCGGGTAGGGGGTCCCGAACTGTGCGTCTAGGTCGGATGGTAACAGGAGGCAGGGGACACGATGTTTTACCCAGGTTCGGGCCCTCTTGATGGAGGTAAAACCCTACATCCTGCTTGATTAATATTGATGATATGGGTAGTACAAGAGTAGATCTACCACGAGATCAGAGAGGCTAAACCCTAAAAGCTAGCCTATGGTATGATTGTTGTTCGTCCTACGGACTAAAACTCTCCGGTTTATATAGACACCGGAGAGGGCTAGGGTTACACAGAGTCGGTTACAATGGTAGGAGATCTACATATCCGTATCGCCAAGCTTGCCTTCCACGCCAAGGAAACTCCCTTCCGGACACGGGACGAAGTCTTCAATCTTGTATCTTCATAGTACAGGAGTCCGGCCGAAGGTATAGTCCGGCCATCCGGACACCCCCTAATCCAGGACTCCCTTAGCCACCATACCTACCTATTATGGCATTGCCATAGCCATTCCGAGATATATTGCCATGCAACTTTCCACCATTTCGTTTATCATGACACATTCATCATTGTCATATTGCTTAGCATGATCATGTAGTTGACATAGTATTTGTGGCAAAGCCACCGTTCATAATTCTTTCATACATGTCACTCTTGGTTCATCACATAACCCGGTACACCGCCGGAGGCATTCATATAGAGTCATATCTTGTTCTAAGTATCGAGTTGTAATTATTGAGTTGTAAATAAATAGAAGTGTGATGACCATCATTCATAGAGCATTGTCCTAAAAAAAGAGAAAGGCCAAAAAAGGAAGGCCAAAAATATAAATAAAAGGGACAATGCTACTATCCTTTGCCACACTTGTGCTTCAAAGTGTCAACATAATCTTCATGATAGAGAGTCTTTTGTTTTGTCACTTTCATATACTAGTGGGAAATTTTCATTATAGAACTTGGCTTGTATATTCCAACAATGGGCCTCCTCAAGTGCCCTAGGTCTTCGTGAGCAAGCAAGTTGGATGCACACCCACTTAGTTTCTTTTGTTGAGCTTTCATACATTTATAGCTCTAGTGCATCCGTTGCATGGCAATCCCTACTCCTTGCATTAACATCAATTGATGGGCATCTCCATAGCCTATTGATTAGCCTCGTTGATGTGAGACTTTCTCCTTTTTGTCTTCTCCACATAACCCCCATCATATTCTATTCCACCCATAGTGCTATATCCATGGCTCGCGCTCATATATTGCGTGAAAGTTTATAGGTTTGAGATTACTGAAGTATGAAACAATTGCTTGGCTTGTCGTTGTGCATGATGAGAGCATTCTTGTGTGACGAAAATGGAGCATGACTAATCTATATGATTTTGTAGGGATGAACTTTCTTTGGCCATGTAATTTTGAGAAGACATGATTGCTTAGTTAGTATGCTTGAAGTATTATTATTATTATGTCAATATGAACTTTTATCTTGAATCTTTCGGATCTGAACATTCATACACAATTAAGAAGAATTACATTACAAAAATTCTGTTTTTATCATTTACCTACTCGAGATGAGCAGGAATTAAGCTTGGGGATGCTTGATACGTCTCCAACGTATCTATAATTTTTGATTGCTCCATGCTATATTATCTACTGTTTTGGACATTATTGGGCTTTATTATCCACTTTTATATTATTTTTGGGACTAACCTATTTACCGGAGGCCCAGCCCAGAATTGCTGTTTTTTGCCTATTTTAGGGTTTCGAAGAAAAGGAATATCAAACGGAGTCCAAACGGAATGAAACCTTTGGGAACATGATTTTCTCATCGAACATGATCCAGGAGACTTGGACCCTACGTCAAGAAACAAAGGAGGAGGCCACGAGGTAGGGGGCATGCCTACCCCCCCTCGGGCGCACCCTCCATCCTTGTGGGCCCCCTGTTGCTCCACCGACGTACTCCTTCCTCCTATATATACCTACATACCCCCAAACGATCAGATACGGAGCCAAAACCCTAATTCCACCGCTGCAACTTTCTGTATCCACGAGATCCCATCTTGGGGCCTGTTCCGGAGCTCCGCCGGAGGGGGTATCCATCATGGAGGGCTTCTACATCAACACCATAGCCCCTCCGATGAAGTGTGAGTAGTTCACCTCAGACCTACGGGTCCATAGTTATTAGCTAGATGGCTTCTTCTCTCTTTTTGGATCTCAATACAATGTTCTCCCCCTCTCTTGTGGAGGTCTATTCAATGTAATCTTCTTTTTGCTGTGTGTTTGTTGAGACCGATGAATTGTGGGTTTATGATCAAGTCTATCTATGAACAATATTTGAATCTTCTCTGAATTCTTTTATGTATGATTCATTATCTTTGCAAGTCTCTTCGAATTATCAGTTTGGTTTGGCCTACTAGATTGATCTTTCTTGCAATGGGAGAAGTGCTTAGCTTTGGGTTCAATCTTGCGGTGTCCTTTCCCAGTGATAGTAGGGGCAGCAAGGCACGTATTGTATTGTTGCCATCGAGGATAACAAGATGGGGTTTTCATCATATTGCATGAGTTTATCCCTCTACATCATGTCATCTTGCTTAAGGCGTTACTCTGTTTTCACGAACTTAATACTCTAGATGCATGCTGGATAGCGGTCGATGAGTGGAGTAATAGTAGTAGATGCAGACAGGAGTCGGTCTACTTGTCTCGGACGTGATGCCTATATACATGATCATACCTAGATATTCTCATAACTGGGCCCCCTGTTGCTCCACCGACGTACTCCTTCCTCCTATATATACCTACATACCCCCAAACGATCAGATACGGAGCCAAAACCCTAATTCCACCGCTGCAACTTTCTGTATCCACGAGATCCCATCTTGGGGCCTGTTCCGGAGCTCCGCCGGAGGGGGTATCCATCATGGAGGGCTTCTACATCAACACCATAGCCCCTCCGATGAAGTGTGAGTAGTTCACCTCAGACCTACGGGTCCATAGTTATTAGCTAGATGGCTTCTTCTCTCTTTTTGGATCTCAATACAATGTTCTCCCCCTCTCTTGTGGAGGTCTATTCAATGTAATCTTCTTTTTGCTGTGTGTTTGTTGAGACCGATGAATTGTGGGTTTATGATCAAGTCTATCTATGAACAATATTTGAATCTTCTCTGAATTCTTTTATGTATGATTCATTATCTTTGCAAGTCTCTTCGAATTATCAGTTTGGTTTGGCCTACTAGATTGATCTTTCTTGCAATGGGAGAAGTGCTTAGCTTTGGGTTCAATCTTGCGGTGTCCTTTCCCAGTGATAGTAGGGGCAGCAAGGCACGTATTGTATTGTTGCCATCGAGGATAACAAGATGGGGTTTTCATCATATTGCATGAGTTTATCCCTCTACATCATGTCATCTTGCTTAAGGCGTTACTCTGTTTTCACGAACTTAATACTCTAGATGCATGCTGGATAGCGGTCGATGAGTGGAGTAATAGTAGTAGATGCAGACAGGAGTCGGTCTACTTGTCTCGGACGTGATGCCTATATACATGATCATACCTAGATATTCTCATAACTATGCTCAAATCTGTCAATTGCTCAACAGTAATTCGTTCACCCACCGTAAAATACCTATGCTCTTGAGAGAAGCCACTAGTGAAACCTATGGCCCCCGGGTCTATCTTCATCATATTAATCTTCCAATACTTAGTTATTTCCTTTGCTTTTTTACTTTGCATCTTTATCATAAAAATACCAAAAATATTATCTTATCATATCTATCAGATCTCACTCTCGTAAGTGACCGTGAAGGGATTTACAACCCCTTATCGCGTTGGTTGCGAGGAGTTATTTGGTTTGTGCAGGTACGAGGGACTCGCGCGTAGCCTCCTACTGGATTGATACCTTGGTTCTCAAAAACTGAGGGAAATACTTACGCTACTTTGCTGCATCATCCCTTCCTCTTCGGGGAAATCCAACGCAGTGCTCAAGAGGTAGCAATGAGATTGCCGGCTTACGAAGTGATGAGATGACCGATAGATTCATCATTGTTAGAAGGGAGAGAGAGAGATTTGGTGGAATTGTTCGTTGTATTGCTTGAGCCTCAGGGCATATATATAGGAGTACAATGATCTACTTGGAGTACAAGGCAAGCCAGAATATTCCTAGTCCTAACCTATGTTTCCTAATACAATCACGTACTCAACATCCCCCGCAGTCACAACAGTAGCGATGCAGACGGTTAGACTGGAGAAGAATCCGAAGGCAAGGCGATGGACACCCTCCACAGTCGTAACGGCTATCGCATCGCGGAGTCGTGGCTGGAGTGTCAACCGGTGAGGTTGCTCAAGCAAGGCGGTAGCCCTTTGTGTCATTGTCGAGGTAGCTGAGAGCATAGGGTGGTGTAGCCGTGGTCGAGGTAGTCGTGCGAAAAATGTTGTGGTCGATGTCGAGTTGGGGCAGCCGGTGTCGAGGAAGTCGTTGTGGAGCCGCGGGCGCAAGGAGGCGCTGAGTTAGCATGGGCGCAGTGGTGTCGAAGTAGGGGTGCACCGGGGACAGGACAATGTTGACGAGGCATCGCGCCGGGGTTGCCAAACCCGGGGACATGTGATACGTCTCCGTCGTATCTACTTTTCCAAGCACTTTTGCCCTTGTTTTGGACTCTAACTTGCATGATTTGAATGGATCTAACCCAGAATGATGTTGTTTTCAGCAGAATTGCCATGGTGTTATTTTTGTGCAGAAATAAAAGTTCTCTGAATGACCTGAAAATCAACAGAGATTATTTTTGGAATATATAAAAAATACTGGTGAAAAGATCCACGTCAGGGGGCCCACACCCTGTCCACGAGGGTGGGGGCGCGTCCCCTGCCTCGTCGGCCCCCTGACGCTCCACTGTAACACCCTTGATGCGACTATAGCTCCCACGTGTCGAGGCACGACTTAGAGACATAATCGCATTGAAGGCATATGTCGCAAGTAAGGTAATCTTTACAACATCCCATGTAATATAATAATAAAGGGGAGATAACATAGTTGGCTTACACTCACCACGTCAATCAAGGTACATAAATAACATTACATCATCCAATCACTCATGGCCCGACTACGGCACCAAAATAAAAGAGAACCCGACATGCGACACGGTCCCGATCACCCCCAACTGGGCACCACTACTGATCATCAGGAAAGGAAACATAATAACGTTGAGAGTCCTCGTCGAACTCCCACTTGAGCTCGAGCGCGTCACCTGGAGCGGAATCATCAGGCCCTGCATCTGGTGTAATAGTAATCTGTGAGCCACAGGGACTCAGCAATCTCGCACCCTCGCGATCAAGACTATTTAAGATTATAGGTAAGGCAAGGTAAATATAAGTGGAGCAGCAACAAGCGACTAGCATGTATGGTGGCTATCCTGTTCGCAAAAGAGAGAGCGAGAAGAGGGGGCAATGTGCGAGCGAGAAACTAAAGAGGGCAATCCTGCGGCAAACATTACTCCAACACCGTGTCCACTTCCCGGACTCCGCCGAGAAGAGGCCATCACGGCAACTCACACGGTTGATTCATTTTAATTAAGTTAAGGTTCAAGTTATCTACAACCGGACACATTAACAAATTCCCATCTGCCCGTAACCGAGCATGGCTTTTGAAAGTTCAAATCCCTGCAGGGGAGTCCCAACTTAGCCCATGACAAGCTCTCACGGTCAACGAAGGAATAGACCTCCTCCCAAGACGTTCCGATCAGACTCGGTATCTCGGTTCTTCAAGACAACTCCGGCAACGGTAAAACAAGTCCAGCAACACCACCCGCTATGCCGACAAATCCCGATAGGAGCTGCACATATCTCGTTCTCAGGGCACAGGGATAAGCTAAGCGTACGGGAGCCAACGTAACCCAAGTTGCCAAGGAACGGCCTCCGCACGGTGCTCTAGGTTGGACCAACACTCAGAGAAGCACTGGCCCAGGGGTTTAAAATAAAGATGACCCTTGAGTCTACGAAACCCAAGGGAAAAAGGCCAGGTGGCAAATGGTAAAACCAAGGTTGGGCATTGCTGGAGGGGTTTATTCAAGGCGGACTGTCAAGGGGTTCCCATTATAACCACCGCGTAAGGAACGCAAAATCCGGGAAACATAACACCGATATGACGGAAACTAGGGTGGCAAGAGTGGAAGAAAACACTAGGCGAGAGGCCGAGCCTTCCACCCTTTACCAAGTATATAGATGCATTAAGATAACAAGATAATATAATGATATCCCAACAAGTAAATAAATGTCCCAACAAGGAACGGCCTCCAAACTTCACCTGCAACTAGCAACGCTATAAGAGGGGCTGAGCAAAGCGGTAACATAGCCAATCAACGGTTTGCTAGGACAAGGTGGGTTAGAGGTTTGACATGGCAATTTGGGAGGCTTGAAAGCAAATGGTAGGCATCGTAGCATTGGCATAGCAAAAGAGCGAGCAATCTAGCATAGCAAATATAGTAGTGATTTCGAGGGTATGATCATCTTGCCTGCAAAGTTGTCAGAGTTGACTAGATCCTCGAAAGCAAACTCAACGGGCTCCTCGTTAGCGAACTCGTCTCCCGGCTCTACCCAAACAAGACAAACAAGCAAACGGAACACAATCAACCACGTGCAAGGATCAAACAATATGATGCAAGAATGGTATGCTATGCGGGATGCATATGCAAGAAGTGATAGGAAATGCAAGATCCTGGCCTCAACTTGGAAATCCAAATGTGCCACTGGAAAGATGAGATGAAATCGCTTGAAAACGATATAAAGATCACCGGAATCGGAGTTACGGTTTGGAAATGGCAAGCAAAACAAATATGACACCGGTCTGCGATTTATAGCAAGTAGCCATCTAAATGCAATGAGATGAACATGCTACAGCACCTAAATATGACAACAAAATACATGGAAGGGATGCATTCAATATGCTTAACAAAAGTATATCACTGAGCTACGGCCAATTCATCCATTAACAGGTTCAAACAAGCATGGCAAAAATGCATATGGCAAACAGATCTCAGACTTAGTGAATTTAACACTTGTCTGGAATTTCAGATCAGGTAGCCCTCTTCGGAGCAACAAAACTACATGCTACAGGACCTGAACTTGACAAAGTAAAGCATGGCATGGAGCTACTCAAAGAGCTTAACAAAAGTCCCTTAGTGACCTTGAGCCAAAAGGGATCATAAAATACAATTGCAAGCATGTGAACATGGAAAAAACATAATCAGTTTTCAGACTTAGTGAAAATTGGCACATGCTGAAAACAGATATCAAGTAGGCATGTTTACGAGCTCGATGCACTCACTACGGAGAAATTCATGACAATCTAAGCATACACCCATCAAGAACACACAAAATGCAAGCTATAGATGGCAAGAACAATAGCATAGCATGCACGGGTCAACTACAACATCATCGGCAAAATTGCAAACAAGTTGACAATCTGCCCAGATTCACAAAGTAGCAAAAGTAGAGCTCGATTGACTCAAGCTAGGGTGCTCCATAATTGCAAACAAAGACATGGATGGATAGAGCACTACAAGATTAACAAAACATCCTTACTGATCATCCTCAAAAGAGGCACGGATCACTAGGAAACAACATGAACAAAAGACAAGATGAGATAAACAGCTCAAGGACTTAGTGGAATTCCTAAGTCCCTGAAATCAGAATTACCAAGTGCACCACTTTGTAAGCTTGTGCTAGTCACCACACACATCACAAAAATACATGGGTTGCACCTCTGGAAAGATGGCAAAACCCTTAACAAAACATATGTAGAGCATTAGGGCATATCATGCACACAATAATCATGGCAAAAATGACAAAAAGCTAAATGGAGCAGCAGATCGGACAAATAACTCAAGTAGCCCTCTTCTAACAGCATTTCGGGCATCAAGATGAACTCAACTGAAAATGATGCAATGGAATGAAATGATGTACTCTCTGAGATGAACATTTTGATATGCCATATGCCCAAATCGGAGCTACGGATGCAAAGATACGATGCTATGTGAAGGAAATATGCCCTAGAGGCAATAATAAAGTTATTATTTATTTCCTTATATCATGATAAATGTTTATTATTCATGCTAGAATTGTATTAACCGGAAACATCATGCATGTGTGAATACATAGACAAACAAAGTGTTACTAGTATGCCTCTACTTGACTAGCTCGTTAATCAAAGATGGTTATGTTTCCTGACCATGAACAATGAGTTGTTATTTGATTAACGAGGTCACATCATTAGTTGAATGATCTTATTGACATGACCCATTCCATTAGCTTAGCACCCGATCGTTTAGTATGTTGCTATTGCTTTCTTCATGACTTATACATGTTCCGATGACTATGAGATTATGCAACTCCCGTTTACCGGAGGAACACTTTGGGTGCTACCAAACGTCACAACGTAACTGGGTGATTAAAGGAGCATTACAGGTGTCTCCAAAGATAGATGTTGGGTTGGCGTATTTCGAGATTAGGATTTGTCACTCCGATTGTCGGAGAGGTATCTTTGGGCCCTCTCGGTAATACACATCACATAAGCCTTGCAAGCATTACAACTAATATGTTAGTTGTAAGATGATGTATTACGGAACGAGTAAAGAGACTTGCCGGTAATGAGATTGAACTAGGTATTGGATACCGACGATCGAATCTCGGGCAAGTAACATACCGATGACAAAGGGAACAACGTATGTTGTTATGCGGTCTGACCGATAAAGATCTTCATAGAATATGTAGGAGCCAATATGGGCATCCAGGTCCCGCTATTGGTTATTGACCGGAGACGTGTCTCAGTCATGTCTACATTGTTCTCGAACCCATAGGGTCCGCACGCTTAAGGTAACGATGACAGTTATATTATGAGTTTATGCATTTTGATGTACCGAAGGTTGTTCGGAGTCCCGCATGTGATCACGGACATGACAAGGAGTCTCGAAATGGTCGAGATGTAAAGATTGATATATTGGAAGCCTATGTTTGGATATCGGAAGTGTTCCGGGTGAAATCGGGATTTTACCGGGTTACCGGGAGGTTACCGGAACCCCCTGGGAGCCATATGGGCCTTCATGGGCCTTAGTGGAAAGGAGAAAGGGGCAGCCCAAGGTGGCTGCGCACCTCCCCCCTCCCCTAGTCCTATTAGGACTAGGAGAAGGTGGCCGGCCCCCCTCTCTCTCTTTCCCCCTTGGGAATCCTAGTTGGAATAGGATTGGGAGGGGGGAATCCTACTCCCGGAGGGAGTAGGACTCTCCTGGCGCACCCCTTGTGGCCGCAGCTCCCACTTGCACTTTATATAGAGTCAAGAGGCACCCTAGAACACACAAGTTGATCCACGTGATCCCATAGCTTGGTGCCCCCTGATCATGTTTTCGATAATCTCGTGGAAGAGCTTTAGTCAAGCGGACTGCAACATTCAAGATCGTCACCACGCCGTCGTGCTGACGGAACTCTTCCCCGACACTTTGCTGGATCGGAGTCCGGGGATCATCATCGAGCTGAACGTGTGCTCGAACTCGGAGGTGCCGTAGTTTCGGTGCTTGATCGGTTGGATCGTGAAGACGTACGACTACTTCCTCTACGTCGTGTCAACGCTTCCGCAGTCGGTCTGCGTGGGTACGTAGACAACACTCTCCCCTCTCGTTGCTATGCATCCACATGATCTTGCGTGTGCGTAGGAAATTTTTTGAAATTACTACGAAACCCAACAGTGGCATCCGAAGCCGGGTTATTTATGTAGATGTATATGCCACGAGTAGAAAACAAGTGAGTTGTGGGCGATATAAGTCATACTGCCTACCAGCAATGTCATACTTTGGTTTGGCGGCATTGTTGGACGAGACGACCGGGACCACATTACCGCGTACGCTTACGCGAAGACCGGTTCCCCGACGTGCTTGCACATTGACTGGCTTGGGCGACTGTCTTCTCCAACTTTAGTTGAACAAGTGTGGCTACGCCCAGGTCCTTTGAGAGGTTAAACAGAGTCTATTTGACAAACTATCGTTGTGGTTTTGATGCGTAGGTGAGATGGTTCTTGGCTTAAGCCCGTAGCAGCCACGTAAAACTTGCAAAAACAAAGTAGAAGGACGTTCTAACTTGTTTTGCAGGGCATGTTGTGATGTGAATATGGTCCAAGACATGGATGCTGAATTTTATTGAATGAGATGATCATGTTTTGTAACCGAGTTATTGGCAACTGGCAGGAGCCATATGGTTGTCGCTTTATTGTATGCAATGCAATCACCCTGTAATTGCTTTACTTTATCACTAAGCGGTAGCGATAGTCGTAGAAGCAATAGTTGGTGAGACGACAACAATGCTACGATGGAGATCAAGGTGTCGCGCCGGTGACGATGGTGATCATGATGGTTCTTCGGAGATGGAGATCACAAGCACAAGATGATGATGGCCATTCATATCACTTATATTGATTGCATGTGATGTTTATCCTTTATGCATCTTATTCTGCTTTTGTTGACGGTAGCATTATAAGATGATCTCTCATTAAATTTCAAGATAAAAGTGTTCTCCCTGAGTATGCACCGTTGCCAAAGTTCGTCATGCCCAGACACCACGTGATGATCGGGTGTGATAAGCTCTACGTCCATCTACAACGGGTGCAAGCCAGTTTTGCACACGCAGAATACTCAGGTTAAACTTGACGAGTCTAGCATATGCAGGTGGCCTCGGAACACTGAGACCGAAAGATCGAGCATGAATCATATACTAGATATGATCAACATAATGATGTTCACCATTGAAAACTACTCCATTTCACGTGATGATCGGTTATGGTTTAGTTGATTTAGATCACGTAATCACTTAGAAGATTATAGGGATGTCTATCTAAGTGGGAGTTCTTAAGTAATATGATTAATTGAACTTAAATTTATCATGAACTTAGTACCTGATAGTATTTTGCATGTCTATGTTTGTTGTAGATAGATGGCTCGTGCTGTTGTTCCGTTGAATTTTAATGCGGTCCTTGAGAAGCAAAGTTGAAAGATGATGGCAGAAAATACACGGATTGGGTCCGTAACTTGAGGATTATCCTCATTGCTGCACAGAAGAATTACATCCTGGAAGCACCGCTAGGTGCCAAACCTGCTGCAGGAGCAACACTAGATGTTATGAACGTCTGGCAGAGCAAAGCTGATGACTACTCGATAGTTCAGTGTGCCATGCTTTACGGCTTAGAATCGGGACTTCAACGACGTTTTGAACGTCATGGAGCATATGAGATGTTCCAGGAGTTGAAGTTAATATTTCAAGCAAATGCCCGGATTGAGAGATATGAAGTCTCCAATAAGTTCTATAGCTGCAAGATGGAGGAGAACAGTTCTGTTCAGTGAGCATATACTCAAAATGTCTGGGTATAATAATCACTTGATTCAATTGGGAGTTAATCTTCCAGATGATTGCGTCATTGACAGAATTCTCCAATCACTGCCACCAAGCTACAAGAGCTTCGTGATGAACTATAATATGCAAGGGATGAACAAGACTATTCCCGAGCTCTTCGCAATGCTGAAAGCTGCGGAGGTAGAAATCAAGAAGGAGCATCAAGTGTTGATGGTTAACAAGACCACTAGTTTCAAGAAAAAGGGCAAAGGGAAGAAGAAGGGGAACTTCAAGAAGAACGGCAAGCAAGTTGCTGCTCAGGAGAAGAAACCCAAGTCTGGACCTAAGCCTGAAACTGAGTGCTTCTACTGCAAGCAGACTGGTCACTGGAAGCGGAACTGCCCCAAGTATTTGGCGGATAAGAAGGATGGCAAGGTGAACAAAGGTATATGTGATATACATGTTATTGATGTGTACCTTACTAGAGCTCGCAGTAGCACCTGGGTATTTGATACTGGTTCTGTTGCTAATATTTGCAACTCGAAACAGGGACTACGGAATAACGGACACTGGCTAAGGACGAGGTGACGATGCGCGTGGGAAACGGTTCCAAAGTCGATGTGATCGCCGTCAGCATGCTACCTCTACATCTACCTTCGGGATTAGTATTAGACCTAAATACTTGTTATTTGGTGCCAGTGTTGAGCATGAACATTATCTCTGGATCTTGTTTGATGCGAGACGGATATTCACTTCAATCAGAGAATAATGGTTGTTCTATTTATATGAGTAATATCTTTTATGGTCATGCACCCTTGAAGAGTGGTCTATTTTTGATGAATCTCCGATAGTAGTGATACACATATTCATAATGTTGAAGCCAAAAGATGCAGAGTTGATAATGATAGTGCAACTTATTTGTGGCACTCGTTTAGGTCATATCGGTGTAAAGCGCATGAAGAAACTCCATACTGATGGACTTTTGGAACCACTTGATTATGAATCACTTGGTACTTGCGAACCGTGCCTCATGGGCAAGATGACTAAAACACCGTTCTCCGGTACTATGGAGAGAGCAACAGATTTGTTGGAAATCATACATACCGATGTATGTGGTCCGATGAATATTGAGGCTCGTGGCGGATATCGTTATTTTCTCACCTTCATAGATGATTTAAGCAGATATGGATACATCTACTTAATGAAACATAAGTCTGAAACATTTGAAAAGTTCAAAGAATTTCAGAGTGAAGATGAAAATCATCGTAACAAGAAAATAAAGTTTCTACGATCTGATCGTGGAGGAGAATATTTGAGTTACGAGTTTGGTGTACATTTGAAAAACTGTGGAATAGTTTCGCAACTCACGCCACCCGGAACACCACAGCATAATGGTGTGTCCGAACGTCATAATCGTACTTTACTAGATATGGTGCGATCTATGATGTCTCTTACTGATTTACCGCTATCGTTTTGGGGTTATGCTCTAGAGACGGCTGCATTCACGTTAAATAGGGCACCATCAAAATCCGTTGAGACGACGCCTTATGAACTGTGGTTTGGCAAGAAACCAAAGTTGTCATTTCTTAAAGTTTGGGGCCGCGATGCTTATGTGAAAAAGCTTCAACCTGATAAGCTCGAACCCAAATCGGAGAAATGTGTCTTCATAGGATACCCAAAGGAAACTGTTGGGTACACCTTCTATCACAGATCCGAAGGCAAGACATTCGTTGCTAAGAATGGATCCTTTCTAGAGAAGGAGTTTCTCTCGAAAGAAGTGAGTGGGAGGAAAGTAGAACTTGACGAGGTAACCGTACCTGCTCCCTTACTGGAAAGTAGTTCATCACAGAAAACTGTTTCAGTGACACCTACACCAGTTAGTGAGGAAGTCAACGATAATGATCATGAAACTTCAGATCAAGATACTACTGAACCTCGTAGATCAACCAGAGTAAGATCCGCACCAGAGTGGTACGGTAATCCTGTTCTGGAAGTCATCCTACTAGATCATGATGAACCTACGAACTATGAAGAAGCAATGGTGAGCCCAGATTCCGCAAAGTGGCTTGAAGCCATGAAATCTGAGATGGGATCCATGTATGAGAACAAAGTATGGACTTTGGTTGACTTGCCCGATGATCGGCAAGCAATTGAGAATAAATGGATCTTTAAGAAGAAGACTGACGCTGATGGTAATGTTACTGTCTACAAAGCTCGACTTGTCGCAAAAAGGTTTTCGGCAAGTTCAAGGGATTGACTACGATGAGACCTTCTCACCCGTAGCGATGCTTAAGTCCGTCCGAATCATGTTAGTGATTGCCGCATTTTATGATTATGAAATTTGGCAGATGGATGTCAAAACTGCATTCCTGAATGGATTTCTGGAGGAAGAGTTGTATATGATGCAACTGGAAGGTTTTGTCGATCCAAAGGGAGCTAACAAAGTGTGCAAGCTCCAGCGATCCATTTATGGACTGGTGCAAGCCTCTCGGAGTTGGAATAAATGTTTTGATAGTGTGATCAAAGCATTTGGTTTTATACAGACTTTCGGAGAAGCCTGTATTTACAAGAAAGTGAGTGGGAGCTCTGTAGCATTTCTGATATTATATGTGGATGACATATTGCTGATTGGAAATGATATAGAATTTCTGGATAGCATAAAGGGATACTTGAATAAAAGTTTTTCAATGAAAGACCTCGGTGAAGCTGCTTACATATTAGGCATTAAGATCTATAGAGATAGATCAAGACGCTTAATTGGACTTTCACAAAGCACATACCTTGACAAAGTTTTGAAAAAGTTCAAAATGGATCAAGCAAAGAAAGGGTTCTTGCCTGTGTTACAAGGTGTGAAGTTGAGTAAGACTCAATGCCCGACCACTGCAGAAGATAGAGAGAATATGAAAGATGTTCCCTATGCATCAGCCATAGGATCTATCATGTATGCAATGCTGTGTACCAGACCTGATGTGTGCCTTGCTATAAGTTTAGCAGGGAGGTACCAAAGTAATCCAGGAGTGGATCACTGGACAGCGGTCAAGAACATCCTGAAATACCTGAAAAGGACTAAGGATATGTTTCTCATATATGGAGGTGACAAAGAGCTCACCGTAAAAGGTTACGTTGATGCAAGCTTTGACACTGATCCAGACAATTCTAAATCGCAAACCGGATACGTGTTTACATTAAACGGTGGAGCTGTCAGTTGGTGCAGTTCTAAACAAAGCGTCGTAGCGGGATCTACATGTGAAGCGGAGTACATAGCTGCTTCGGAAGCAGCGAACGAAGGAGTCTAGATGAAGGAGTTCATATCCGATCTAGGTGTCATACCTAATGCATCGGGTCCAATGAAAATCTTTTGTGACAATACTGGTGCAATTGCCTTGGCAAAGGAATCCAGATTTCACAAAAGGACCAAACTCATCAAGAGACGCTTCAACTCCATCCGGGATCTAGTCCAGGTGGGAGACATAGAGATTTGCAAGATACATACGGATCTGAATGTTGCAGACCCGTTGACTAAGCCTCTTCCATGAGCAAAACATGATCAGCACCAAGGCTCCATGGGTGTTAGAATTATTACAGTGTAATCTAGATTATTGACTCTAGTGCAAGTGGGAGACTGAAGGAAATATGCCCTAGAGGCAATAATAAAGTTATTATTTATTTCCTTATATCATGATAAATGTTTATTATTCATGCTAGAATTGTATTAAACCGGAAACATAATACATGTGTGAATACATAGACAAACAACAAGTGTCACTAGTATGCCTCTACTTGACTAGCTCGTTAATCAAAGATGGTTATGTTTCCTAACCATGAACAATGATGTTGTTATTTGATTAACGAGGTCACATCATTAGTTGAATGATCTGATTGACATGACCCATTCCATTAGCTTAGCACCCGATCGTTTAGTATGTTGCTATTGCTTTCTTCATGACTTATACATGTTCCTATGACTATGAGATTATGCAACTCCCGTTTGCCGGAGGAACACTTTGGGTGCTACCAAACGTCACAACGTAACTGGGTGATTA
This sequence comes from Triticum urartu, assembly GCF_003073215.2. Taxonomy (NCBI): domain Eukaryota; kingdom Viridiplantae; phylum Streptophyta; class Magnoliopsida; order Poales; family Poaceae; genus Triticum; species Triticum urartu. The sequence continues at coordinate 139,909,812 of NC_053028.1, read as the reverse complement.
TAAAGGAGCTCTACAGGTGTCTCCAAAGGTACATGTTGGGTTGGCGTATTTCGAGATTAGGATTTGTCACTCCGATTGTCGGAGAGGTATCTCGGGCCCTCTCGGTAATACACATCACATAAGCCTTGCAAGCATTGCAACTAATGAGTTAGTTGTGAGATGATGTATTACGGAACGAGTAAAGAGACTTGCCGGCAACGAGATTGAACTAGGTATTGGATACCGACGATCGAATCTCGGGCAAGTAACATACCGATGACAAAGGGAACAACGTATGTTGTTATGCGGTCTGACCGATAAAGATCTTCGTAGAATATGTAGGAGCCAATATGGGCATCCAGGTCCCGCTATTGGTTATTGACCGGAGACGACATGTCTCGGTCATGTCTACATTGTTCTCGAACCCGTAGGGTCCGCACGCTTAAGGTTACGATGACAGTTATATTATGAGTTTATGCATTTTGATGTACCGAAGGTTGTTCGGAGTCCCGGATGTGATCACGGACATGACGAGGAGTCTCGAAATGGTCGAGACAGTAAAGATTGATATATTGGAAGCCTATGTTTGGATATCGGAAGTGTTCCGGGTGAAATTGGGATTTTACCGGAGTACCGGGAGGTTACCGGAACCCCCCGGGAGCTATATGGGCCATGTGGGCCTTAGTGGAAAAGAGAAGGGGCTGCCCTAGATGGGCTGCGCGCTCCCCCCTTCCCCTAGTCCTATTAGGACTAGGAGAGGTGGCCGGCCCCCTCCTCCTCTTTTCCCCTCCGAGGAATCCTAGTTGGACTAGGATTGGAGGGGGAATCCTACTCCCAGAGGGAGTAGGACTCTCCTGCGCCTCCTCCCTTGGCCGGCCAGCCTCCCCTCCTCTCCTCCTTTATATACGGAGGCAGGGGGCACCTCTAGACACACAAGTTGATCCACGTGATCTATTCCTTAGCCGTGTGCGGTGCCCCCTGCCACCATATTACCTCGATAATACTGTAGCGGAGTTTAGGCGAAGCCCTGCTGCTGTAGTTCATCAAGATCGTCACCACGCCGTCGTGCTGACGGAACTCTTCCCCGACACTTTGCTGGATCGGAGTCCGGGGATCGTCATCGAGCTGAACGTGTGCTCGAACTCGGAGGTGCCGTAGTTTCGGTGCTTGATCGGTTGGATCGTGAAGACGTACGACTACTTCCTCTACGTCGTGTCACGCTTCCGCAGTCGGTCTGCGTGGGTACGTAGACAACACTCTCCCCTCTCGTTGCTATGCATCACATGATCTTGCGTGTGCGTAGGAAATTTTTTGAAATTACTACGAAACCCAACAGTGGCATCCGAGCCTAGGTTATTTATGTTGATGTTATATGCACGAGTAGAACACAAGTGAGTTGTGGACGATACAAGTCATACTGCCTACCAGCATGTCATACTTTGGTTCGGCGGTATTGTTGGACGAGACGACCCGGACCAACCTTACGCGTACGCTTACGCGAGACCGGTTCCCTCGACGTGCTTTGCACATAGATGGCTTGCGGGCGACTGTCTCTCCAACTTTAGTTGAACCAAGTATGGCTACGCCCGGTCCTTGAGAAGGTTAAAACGGAGTCTATTTGACAAACTATCGTTGTGGTTTTGATGCGTAGGTGAGATTGGTTCTTACTTAAGCCCGTAGCAGCCACGTAAAACATGCAACAACAAAGTAGAGGACGTCTAACTTGTTTTTGCAGGGCATGTATGTGATGTGATTGAAGGAAATATGCCCTAGAGGCAATAATAAAGTTATTATTTATTTCCTTATATCATGATAAATGTTTATTATTCATGCTAGAATTGTATTAACCGGAAACATAATAAATGTGTGAATACATAGACAAACAGAGTGTCACTAGTATGCCTCTACTTGACTAGCTCGTTAATCAAAGATGGTTATGTTTCCTAACCATGAACAAAGTGTTATTTGATTAACGAGGTCACATCATTAGTTGAATGATCTGATTGACATGACCCATTCCATTAGCTTAGCACCCGATCGTTTAGTATGTTGCTATTGCTTTCTTCATGACTTATACATGTTCCTATGACTATGAGATTATGCAACTCCCGTTTGCCGGAGGAACACTTTGTGTGCTACCAAACGTCACAACGTAACTGGGTGATTATAAAGGAGCATTACAGGTGTCTCCAAAGGTAGATGTTGGGTTGGCGTATTTCGAGATTAGGATTTGTCACTCCGATTGTCGGAGAGGTATCTCTGGGCCCTCTCGGTAATACACATCACATAAGCCTTGCAAGCATTACAACTAATATGTTAGTTGTGAGATGATGTATTACGGAACGAGTAAAGAGACTTGCCGGTAACGAGATTGAACTAGGTATTGGATACCGACGATCGAATCTCGGGCAAGTAACATACCGATGACAAAGGGAACAACGTATGTTGTTATGCGGTCTGACCGATAAAGACCTTCGTAGAATATGTAGGAGCCAATATGGGCATCCAGGTCCCGCTATTGGTTATTGACCGGAGACATGTCTCGGTCATGTCTACATTGTTCTCGAACCCGTAGGGTCCGCACGCTTAAGGTTACGATGACAGTTATATTATGAGTTTATGCATTTTGATGTACCGAAGGTTGTTCGGAGTCCCGGATGTGATCACGGACATGACGAGGAGTCTCGAAATGGTCGAGACGTAAAGATTGATATATTGGAAGCCTATATTTGGATATCGGAAGTGTTCCGGGTGAAATCGGGATTTTACCGGGTTACCGGGAGGTTACCGGAACCCCCCGGGAGCCATATGGGCCTTCATGGGCCTTAGTGGAAAGGAGAAAGGGGCAGCCCAAGGTGGCTGCGCCACTTCCCCCTCCCCTAGTCCTATTAGGACTAGGAGAAGGTGGCCGGCCCCCCTCTCTCTCTTTCCCCCCTTTGGGAATCCTAGTTGGAATAGGATTGGGGGGGAGTCCTACTCCCGGAAGGAGTAGGACTCCTCCTGCGCCTCCCTCCTTGGCCGGCCAGCCTCCCCCTCTACTCCTTTATATACGGAGGCAGGGGACACCTCTAGACACACAAGTTGATCCACGTGATCTATTCCTTAGCCGTGTGCGGTGCCCCCTGCCACCATATACCTCGATAATACTGTAGCGGAGTTTAGGCGAAGCCCTGCTGCTGTAGTACATCAAGATCGTCACCACGCCGTCGTGCTGACGGAACTCTTCCCCGACACTTTGCTGGATCGGAGTCCGGGGATCGTCATCGAGCTGAACGTGTGCTCGAACTCGGAGGTGCCGTAGTTTCGGTGCTTGATCGGTTGGATCGTGAAGACGTACGACTACTTCCTCTATGTCGTGTCATCGCTTCCGCAGTTGGGTCTGCGTTGGGTACGTAGACAACACTCTCCCCCTCGTTGCTATGCATCACATGATCTTGCGTGTGCGTAGGAAATTTTTTTGAAATTACTACGAAACCCACAAAAAGTTCCACATGATGAATGGTATATAGCAAGGTCAGCCTGGATTATTTCTTAAGTTGATGTTATGATGCACCTGACTAAGATAACACAAGTGAGTCTTGCTGGCAACTATACAGGAGAGTATGAGTAATAGGTGCAGATGGTCGACAACTTGCCGGAAGTTCGAGTGATCCTACTAGCATGTCATACTTTGGTTGCGGCGGTATTGTTGGACGAGACGACCCGGACCAACCTTACGCGTACGCTTACGCGAGACCGGTTCCTCGACGTGCTTTGCACATAGATGGCTTGCGGCGTGACTGTCTCTCCAACTTTAGTTGAACCGAGTGTATGGCTACGCCCGGTCCTTGCGAAGGTTAAAACGGAGTCTATTTGACAAACTATCGTTGTGGTTTTGATGCGTAGGTGAGATTGGTTCTTGCTTAAGCCCGTAGCAGCCACGTAAAACTTGCAACAACAAAGTAGAGGACGTCTAACTTGTTTTTGCAGGGCATGTTGTGATGTGATATGGTCAAGACATGATGCTGAATTTTATTGTATGAGATGATCATGTTTTGTAACCGAGTTATCGGCAACTGGCAGGAGCCATATGGTTGTCGCTTTATTGTATGCAATGCAATCGCGATGTAATGCTTTACTTATCTGATCAAAGCGGTAGCGATGAGTCAGTAGCATAAGATTGGCGAGACGACAACATGATGCTACGATGGAGATCAAGGTGTCGCGCCGGTGACGATGGTGATCATGACGGTGCTTCGGAGATGGAGATCACAGGCACAAGATGATGATGGCCATGATATTACACTATCACTTATACCATTGATCTGCATGTGATGCTTTATCTTTTACTGCATCACTTATATTTGCTTCTGTGAGATTGCAATGGTAGCGATTGATACAGAATGAATCTCCGCACAACTTAGAGATTAATCGAATAGGCAAGGTGTTTTCTGGACTGTAGTGAGAGTGCGCCACACGCATTTGCGAACATGTCTCTTCGGTGAGCTCTGAGATGGATCACTCGGACGTACGTCGATGACATACGGCCAAGAATAGGCTACGTAGCACGCTTCAATAAATATACACCACAGTTGTGATGTCAGCACAGTTGCGCCACGCCAGTCAGTGGTGCACACGCGGAATACTCAGGTTAAACTTGACAGAGCCTAGCATATACAGATATGGCCTCGGAACACGGAGACCGAAAGGTCGAGCGCATGAATCATATAGTAGATATGATCAACATAATGATGTTCACCATTGAAACTACTCCATCTCACGTGATGATCGGACATGGTTTAGTTGATTTGGATCACGTGATCACTTAGAGGATTAGAGGGATGTCTATCTAAGTGGGAGTTCTTAAGTAATATGATTAATTGAACTTAAATTTATCATGAACTTAGTACCTGATAGTATCTTGCTTGTTTATGTTTGATTGTAGATAGATGGCTCGTGCTGTTGTTCCGTTGAATTTTAATGCGTTCCTTGAGAAAGCAAAGTTGAAAGATGATGGTAGCAATTACACGGACTGGGTCCGTAACTTGAGGATTATCCTCATTGCTGCACAGAAGAATTACGTCCTGGAAGCACCGCTGGGTGCCAGGCCTGCTGCTGGAGCAACACCAGATGTTATGAACGTCTGGCAGAGCAAAGCTGATGACTACTCGATAGTTCAGTGTGCCATGCTTTACGGCTTAGAATCGGGACTTCAACGACGTTTTGAACGTCATGGAGCATATGAGATGTTCCAGGAGTTGAAGTTAATATTTCAAGCAAATGCCCGGATTGAGAGATATGAAGTCTCCAATAAGTTCTATAGCTGCAAGATGGAGGAGAACAGTTCTGTCAGTGAGCATATACTCAAAATGTCTGGGTATAATAATCACTTGATTCAATTGGGAGTTAATCTTCCAGATGATTGCGTCATTGACAGAATTCTCCAATCACTGCCACCAAGCTACAAGAGCTTTGTGATGAACTATAATATGCAAGGGATGAATAAGACTATTCCCGAGCTCTTCGCAATGCTGAAAGCTGCGGAGGTAGAAATCAAGAAGGAGCATCAAGTGTTGATGGTCAACAAGACCACTAGTTTCAAGAAAAAGGGCAAAGGGAAAAAGAAGGGGAACTTCAAGAAGAACAGCAAGCAAGTTGCTGCTCAAGGAAGAAACCCAAGTCTGGACCTAAGCCTGAAACTGAGTGCTTCTACTGCAAGCAGACTGGTCACTGGAAGCGGAACTGCCCCAAGTATTTGGCGGATAAGAAGGATGGCAAGGTGAACAAAGGTATATGTGATATACATGTTATTGATGTGTACCTTACTAATGCTCGCAGTAGCACCTGGGTATTTGATACTGGTTCTGTTGCTAATATTTGCAACTCGAAAACAGGGACTACGGATTAAGCGAAGATTGGCTAAAGGACGAGGTGACGATGCGCGTGGGGAAATGCGTTCCAAAGTCGATGTGATCGAGTCGGCACGCTACCTCTAACTCTACCTTCGGGATTATTAGACCTAAATAGTTATTTGGTGCCAGCGTTAAGCTGAATATGTGGAACACGAATGTGAAGAGTAGCATAGAACTGGCACATCAGAAGCTCTTCGTTCCAATGCTCTTGTTAGTGACAAACTGCAGAAGGCCAACATCTCTGAAATAGTCTAGAGCTTCTTCCAAGCAGGGCAGTCCAGCAATGGCTTCACAATCCAGACGCATGTGAGGAAAGATCCCTTGATTGTATAAGATACATGAGTAATAACTGCGCTGTGAAAGCTCCAGAAGCGATCAGATGAGATCTTTGGCTTCGAGTACGGGTTCTTGGCACTGTCAAAGAATGTGTTGTGTGCCCCTGAAGCTGTTTACACTGAACGAGCCTGGCGATGTTGCAGCACCGGGAAACCTTGGCAGTGGCTTTGGCTTCTGGACCTGAGGTGTGCTCACACTAGGAATACGTCAGCAGATTAGATTTGTGTAAATATTATTCTCTCTATGGCAATATGTGGAAACTTATTTTGCAGAGCCGGACACTACCTTTGTGTTCAAAATCTTCTATGAAGTACTTGGAGGAGGAACCCGCCTTGCAATGCCGAAGACAATCTGCGCGCCGGACTCGTCGTCATTGAAGCCTGGTTCAGGGGCTACTGAGGGAGTCCTGGATTAGGGGGTGTCCGATGGCCGGACTATACCTTCGGCCGGACTCCTGGACTATGAAGATACAAGATTGAAGACTTCGTCCCGTGTCCGGAAGGGACTTTCCTTGGCGTGGAAGGCAAGCTTGGCGATACGGATATGTAGATCTCCTACCATTGTAACCGACTCTGTGTAAC
>NC_053028.1:139886706-139902025 GCF_003073215.2 Triticum urartu | reverse complement strand
CTCGACACAGGATGGATCTGCGCAGACGCGCGAGGAGATACAGAAGAGAATGGTACAGCGCCCAGTTTACTTTGTCAGTTCCCTTCTGCAGGGGGCTAGGTCAAGGTACTCTGGCGTGCAGAAATTGCTTTTCGGCCTTCTCATGGCCTCGAGAAAGCTGCGCCATTACTTCCAAGCACATGAGATCACAGTTGTCACTCGCTTTCCGCTGAAGAGGATACTACAGAATCCAGAAGCGACAGGCAGGATTGTTGAGTGGGCACTGGAACTGTCAAGCTTTGGCCTCAAGTTTGAGAGTACTTCAACTATCCAAAGCAGAGCATTGGCAGAATTCATAGCAGAATGGATGCCAACACCAGATGAAGAAATTCCAGAAACGAGCATCCCGTCAGGAAGCAAGCAAAGAGTGGCTGATGTACTTTGATGGTGCCTTTTCGCTGCAAGGCGCCGGCGCTGGCGTGCTGCTTGTCGCACCCACCGGAGAGCACCTCAAGTACGTAGTCCAGATGCACTTTCCCAAGGAGCAAGCAACAAACAATACTGCAGAGTATGAAGGCTTGCTTGCCGGTCTCAGGATCGCGGCAGACCTTGGGATCAAGAAGCTCATTGTCAGGGGTGACTCGCAGCTTGTCGTCCGCCAAGTGAACAAGAGCTATCAGAGTCCGTTGATGGAAGCCTACGTCGACGAAGTGAGAAAGCTAGAAGAGCACTTTGACGGCCTACAGATGGAGCATGTTCCAAGAGCTCAGAACGCCATTGCCGATGGCCTGTCAAAGTGCGCCGCACTTAAGTTACCTGTGGAACCAGGGATCTTTGTGCTCAAGCTGACTCAACCGTCCTGTAACGCCATCAACTGGACAGAGCAAGAAGAGGAAGTTGATTTCTGGTGACTATTCCGGCAGAGCTTCCCGAAGCCGCCGCCAAGAAGGTCCCCTAAGATCAACGCCAAGAGCGCTGAGGAGCAGTCTGCTCCGGCAAGCCCTAGGGTTTGTTCCGTTGAAGCAGACTCCCGACAAGTTTTGCTCCGGCAAGCTTGCCGGGGAACGTCAAGCTCCGGCAGAGCCGCAGGTTCTTGCCGTAGAAGCGGATGTTCCCGCAGCAGCAGATTTGCCTTTAGTCCTTGTTGTCGAGCCACAAGCTCCAGCATGGGCACAGCAGATTGTCCGTTTCCTTCAGACAGAGAACTTCCCGAAGAGCAAGAAGAAGCGGAAAGAGTAGCCCGGCAGTCAAGTATGTACCAGTTTGTCGACAAGACACTGTACAGAAGAAGACTCAACGGTGTGAAATTGAAGTGTATTCACCGGGAAGACGGACAAAAGCTGTTGGCAGAGATACATGGAGGCATATGTGGTCACCACATTGGCGCAAGAGCACTTGCCGGCAAAGCATTCCGGCAAGGTTTCTTTTGGCCGACAGCCCTCCAGGATGCAACTACACAAGTAACCAAGTGTGAAGCGTGCCAGTTCCATTCCAAGCAGATACACCAACCAGCTCAAGCTCTCCAGACGATCCCTTTATCCTGGCCATTTTCGGTCTGGGGGCTCGACATCCTCGGCCCCCTTTCCCGAGCATGTCGGGGGCTTTGAGTACTTGTACGTCGCAATCGACAAGTTCACAAAGTGGCCGGAAGTGGAACCAGTGAGGAAGGTGACAGCACAGTCAGCAGTCAAGTTCTTCAGGTCGATTGTTTGCCGCTTCGGGATCCCTAACAGGATAATCACCGACAACGGTACAATTCTACGAGCCGCACCTTCATGCAGTACGTCCAAGATCTTGGCGCCAAGGTCTGCTTCGCTTCTGTTGCTCACCGAGAAGCAAGGTCAAGCGGAGAGGGCAAATGCTGCAGTGCTCAATCGTGGGCTCAACAAGAATAGACGAATTCGGAACACAGGCTCTCGCAACAAGTGAGGTAAGAAATCTGGATCGAGGGTAGGCCTATTTGGCTCGCACGCTGCTCATCTTTTTGGTCTGATTTTACAGCGCTGATCATCGCGAACACTCTAGAGCCGATGGCAGAATTTCGACCTACGTAGTTTTGTATGGGACAGACAGCAGGCCAGTTCGGTCGACCGGGAACTCTGTATAACGCGGTCAATAGACTTCGAGTTGCTCACTTAATGCGAGCCTGAGGCATATCTAGAAGCAGAGCTGCGACATAGTATGGACCCCGCGTCTACTCTTGTCTTACCTTGAGAAGACGTCTTTTTAGCGCTGTTGTACTCGGCTGCTCGCATAACCAGCAAGCTTTGCGCCGCTACCATAGCCGCAAAGTTAACGCCAGAAGTCTCGAGGAAGGCGACCTTGTTCTTCGGCGTGTTCAGTCCGCCAAGAATTCCAACAAGTTGACGCCGAAGTGGGAAGGCCCTTACCGGGTGAAACGAGTCACTAGGCCTGGCGCTGTCCGCCTTGAGACCGAAGATAGCATTCCGGTGAGCAATTCCTGGAACATTGAGCATCTTCGTAAGTTTTACCCGTAAGGCGCGGTTGCCGGAACCTGTTCCGGCAACCACCTTTTGTACAAGTCTTGCCGCTGTTGCATGTAATCCTTTGTACAAAGCCGGGCGCAGACCCCGTGCATAAGTAAAGCTCATATGCTCCACGCATCTTGTCAATTTCATGCTTTCTATTTTTTGCATATGTGATCTGACACTTTGTGCAGCACCTACTCCCCGGTAAGCAATAACGAGCCGTAAGGCTCCATATCTTTATTTTCTCCTCTTTCTTTTTTCTCAAGGAAAGGAAGGTTCCCTCGCCCACAAGTTTGCCGGGGGGAAAGGAGAAGATAATGGTATGGACCAGGCGACGTTCAAGAAAGTTTCGCCTTACCGGGAAGCAAACAACAGAAAAGCTAAGTTGCCAAAGTTTGAGCAATCAGATTTTTTAAATTTTTAAGTTAATCTCCCTTGAACGACCGCACTTTGTATGGAAAACCTGTGCGCGGAGGAACCAACTCGTAGCTAGTTGCGCCCTTACTTTGTTTCGAGTCCGCTCAACAACTTAAGTGAGCTGCAACTAGTTGCGACAAGGTTTCTTGTCGGCACCGCCAGCAGGCTGCTGACGTCCCGCACCTCAGCTCGCCGGCTGCACCAGCGCTCGCGGCTCAGGTGCCTGCACCGGCAAGTTCCCTAAAAGCGTAGGGCAAAACATCATACAAAGGAAGGAATCAAGTAAAGGGATATTAAGACATTTACAATCATTACCCAGAATAAGTTACATTACAAGTTAGCTTGTCGCGGCTTGCACATCTCTAGAGTGGATTGTTCTATACATAACGCAGAACGACAAGCAAGAAGACAAGCCGCGCGCGTGTAGTCTATTAGTCGCTGACAGGTCGCTCCTCATACTCCTTCATTGAATATCCGCCCACCTTTATTACACACTGCGCGTGCGCCACAAGGTCTTTAGCTCTGCCAGTATCAGGCATACAGGCGGACTAGGGAGTGTGCCCTTGAGGACGTTGCGTGACACTCGCGTTCGAGCGCATCATCGCACTGAGTAGCGGAACGGTTCCACCTATATACACCATCACTCTCATATTATTTGAAGAGCTCTCACCTCGAGCAGCAGATCATTCGCAGGCGCTTCGGGCCGCTGCTGGTTGGATTTTGCCACCACGACGCGTCGGACGCGCGCTCGCCCACGCCTTTGAAGGACAGGTGAGCTTGGCGCTGGGTTTGCGTTAGTTCTCAGTCACAGCACACCGGGACTTCACCAGTATGATCCACCGACTATTCTTCTTCATCAGCTGCGCCGCTTCTCGGAACCAAGGTCTTCCCTGGCCACGTAAATTTCTACAGGCATAGCATTCACGGAGCACCATCTCACTTCGTGCCGTTGTTTTTTCTTTTCTCACTTCTCCTAAAAGCATTCTGGGCCGGCCGGAAGCAGGGCAAACTTCGCACAGCAGCGGCCACCTTGTCGTTCCTCATGACTCAATCGCTATGTCCTGTCGATGACTACTGTTCTCTTAATCTGCTTCACCACTAGGAACGAGCTGAGTGTCAGCCCTTCGAGTCTTGGGTTTCGTAAGTGGTCACGCTATATGATCGCTCAATCCCTCAAGATCCCTGCGTTGAGTCCTTGGCGCGCTAAGCTCTTGCCCTTACGGCGAGACGAAACCTGCCAGCTGCTGAGTCTGCCTGATGGGTGTCCTGCCGTTTTCAATCAGCTCGGCAATTGTGTTAAGCACGACCGCTTGAGCGTAGGGAAAGCTCGTTCACTCTCGTCATTCTTCCACAGCCCGTTGAGATCGGCCTCAGCTGCCAGGCCACCTTCGTCTCCAGCTCCTTCTTGAGATCGGCCTCCAGCTGCGCCACCTTCGTCTCCATTCCTTGGCGGCCTCGGCAACTGCGGCAGCATCCTCTGCTTGCTTAAGGGCTCCGCCGAATTTTTGCTCACGCGCGGCAAGCTCCTCCTCGTGGCTGTCGAGGTTAACTTTCCGCTGCACCAGCTCGCCCTCCTGCGCAGACAGCTTCTCAGCGGCAAGCCGCTGTTGCTCTTCAACTTCGGCCTTCTCGAGGAAGAAGGCCTTCTGCTCTTCGGCGAGTTGCTCCCGCTCCTCTGCCAGGGACCGGAGAGCTTCCTGGTTGAGACCCCGGAGCTCCTCCGCGCGCTTCTCGATGTCCGCTCCCGCCTTCGCGACAAGCGCCTCGCGGGATTCCAGCTTGGCTTGCCGCGCGCGGTAGAGCGACAACAGCTTCCGCAGCAGCCGCTCCTCCTCAGGCTCGCCCTGCTGCTGCTCGGTGCATCGCAGCGTCAACTAGCGTCAGCCCAGCGGAGGCGAGCACCTCTCCATCGAAGCTCTCTCCCTCGACCGGCGCCCTGGAGCTTGACGCCCAGGGGAGGTTGATGAAGACGCCATCGCCGGCCTTCAAGTAGACGCCTGGCTGGGGCTCTTCGGAGCCTGGCGCTGCGGCAGCGGCGGACGGGTCGGCGGTCGACGTAGCGCCTGGCGCTCCTGCGGCCTCAGGGCCGTCAGTGCGATCGCCAGACCCCTCGCCAGCTGCTGCGGCGGCAGCTTTGGCGGCCTCGTCGCCGGCGGGATCATCAGCGCCGGCTGCTTCTTCAGTGGCAGCGGCGTCGTCGGAGCAGCAACCTCGGTCTCCATCGGCTCCGCAGCAGATGGGTCTGATGGCCGGAAAAGTGAGAAAAGTCAAGCAAATACCCAAAAAGAAGAAGAACCCAAGGGAAGCTTTGAAGAGAAGATTACCTGTACTGGGTTCGGCAGTCGTAGTCTCCGCCGCCGGGGGGACGCTGGTGCTGTCCCTTGCCGGAGAACTCTCCCTTGCCGGAGGACTCTCCCTTGGCATTTCGGGGCGGCCTCCGGGCGCTCCTGGTGGGGCTGCTCTGCTCCTACACAAACCAACAGTCAGATGTCAGCAAAGAAAGAGTATCCATGCGCGCCTAACAGCGGAAAGCGAACCATATACTTACGCTGGGGGCTGCTCTGGAGAACAGTTGCCGGGTCCGGCAAGGTTGTCTCGGACGCACCCCCTGCTGTCGCGGTGGGTTCGTCAAGATTGCCTGCTCCTTTCGCAGCGCCGCAAGCCGCTGCGCCTCGGTCGACTTCACAACCTTCCCTTTGTCGGCTCTCGGAGCCATGGCGGAATGGAGGAGGTCACGGCGTTGGTGGTGCTGGTAACAGCAATGAGACTACACGCACCACGACCAACGCACATACACTTGAAGAACTCACACGCACTGCAACTCACCAGAGATCTACATACTTCCTTCTTACTCGTCCGGCAGGGATACGCGGAGCCAACGATATCGTACAGTCCGGCTCACGTCCGCGCAAGGAGGCGGATGAGTAGTTTCTCTTGGCGCTTCTTAGCGGGGAACAGTGGCCGGTGGGTCTGCGCAGATCACACACGCTCCGCGCTTAGCACGTTCTTCACTATGCGCATCGCTACGTCGTGAAGAAAGCGGCATGGCCCAGCACGCCACAGCGGATGGTCGGGCTGGACCCCGTCTGTCCATTCAAGTTCCGCCGGAGCAGGCGTCGCCTAGGTTGCTCCTGCAGCAACAGTGCTTCGTCACGCGCGCTCGCGACGCTCGTGTCGCGCGGACGCGGCGACTGTTCAACTCTGACGGTCGCCCGCCGCCGGCGTGCTATGTCCATTCCTACACCCTCGCCTTGATACTAAGCATAAGGACACTCACGGAATACACGCGACATCTCAGCACTCTGCCCACTCCCCCCATGCTCCAGCACCCTACGCTCCACTCACCACCACTGATAATAGTGAGTTTCGCCTCTGCTGCCGCTACGTCCCCGGCCTTGCGGAGACGCCTTCTTGGTGGGGATGGAGGCTCTGCTTGCGGCGAGCTGCCTGAAGATGAGGAGGAAGAGGAGTTGATCTCCAGCGAGCCGCTCGTATCCTCGGCGGGCTCGCTCGACTCGACGTCATGCCCGGCAAGCTCTTTCTCGCCGACGAGCTCCCCTCGCTCGGCACGGCTTGCCGCCTCTGCTGCCTCTGCCTCCTCCACGGTGAATCCAAATTCGCCCGCGGCTGCGGCTGCCGCCGCCTCTTCCAGCCTAGTGGCGATGCGTGTCATCTCCGCATCGGTGGTGTCGCGGGTGAGGCTATTCTTTTCGTCGGAGCGGACCGGCACTTCTACCAAGGCCGTCAAAGAACTCCTGCACGACGTCGTCTGCAGCCAAAGATGTGGGGACTAATCCACGAACACCTATGGGACCGGCGGACCGAGTCCCTTTCGGTTCGGACGGGGGCGAGGGTCGCACGAAGAGCGGATCGAGGCGAAGCACACGAGCAGTTTACCCAGGTTCGGGCCGCACGGATGCGTAAAACCCTACTCCTTGCTTTGTGGTTTGTATTGAGTTCTTGCTCGGGAGCGCGGAGTGCTACAGTACACCAGCAGCTAACGAGACCGAGCGTGAGTGTTCTCTTCCTCCCCCCCTCTACGTTGCGCATGGGCCTCCTTTTATATGCTCAAGGGGTCACCGACAGGTGGCAACGTAGACAAGGGTAAAAATGGAAAGGTGTTGCGGTTGGTACAGCTACCTGCTACAGTGTATCATACCTAACCCTGACGGCAGGGGACAAGGGCATTAAATGCCCGTCTGCGTCGCCTAAATAGTGCAAAAGGGACCGTCAGGCGCGCACCGCTCGCCACGATGGCAATCTTGTCAGCGCCGCTTGCCACCGCTCGCCATTGATGGCAAGTCTAGTCAGTGCCGCTTGCCATATCCAGTCTTCCGCGTTTGCCACCTCGCGCCGCTGGCTGCACAGCCTCCCGCCACGTACGCCTGGAAGGGTCCCAGAGCGACACGTTGGTGGATGTGCTGGAGCGCGGGCACAGAGTGGTGGCTTGCCGCGGCAAGCGCCTTGCCGCGGTCGTTGTCTTGTCGCGTCCGGGAGCTTGTCGCTCACCGGGCCTTGCCGGGACGCGTGGCGCGTCGCGGCAAGTTCCTTGAGATGCCTTGGTTGGCCTTCCCGGCAAGCTCCTCTTGCCGGGGTCTTGTCTCCTTGGCTTGGATACTTTGTCCTTGAATGGCTCCAAAGGAACCACGGAGGACCTTGGCGGTCACCCGGCAAGCCTTGCCGCGGGATGCTGCGACTGCCCGTGCACAAGTTCGGGATACTAGGGTACCCCTACTCTAGTACACCGCTACATTTGAATTCAAATTGATATCTCGCCGGAGTATGTTTGTCATTTGGATCTAGTGCTTCACTTATATCTTTTTAGAGCGACTGGTGGTTGTCGTGGAATTGTCACGGCAGATGTCCTTAGTGTCAGGACTTAGTCACGAGGCCAACGCCATCTATGTGGTAGCTTGAGAGGGGTTGAGCGGAATCGAGAGACGCAACACAAGACAGGGATTTAGACAGCTTCGGGCCCCGGGAAACATCATCCGGTAACAACCCTACATGCTGTTTGAGGCTAGGTCTCATTATCATCACGAGGGAGTCGCCGTAAACCGGCTCTCCTCTTTGTGTCTAGCCCTAAGATTGTTTGTTTGCTTGTAGCCCTCTTTGGGAGCCCTGCCCCTCCTTATATATGTTGAAGGGCGCGGTTTACATGTGGAGTCCTATTAGGATTAGGACTAGTCTATCTCTAATACAAACCGGATACAAGTCCTGGTCTTAACTCCTTGTAAGGTAAATATTCGTCATGCCTTTCCTCCTTAAACCGGCCCACCATAGTATGAACCGGCCTTCATGAACCGCCCGTTGGGCCACCGGGTCTTGTCGCTCCTCTGACCCGCCTGCCGGATTACCAATGAATCATAAACCGCCAGGTCCAAACGGGTCACCAGTGAATCGTCAAGTCTCAGCCGGGTCTCAAGTAAACCGCCAAGTCCGGCCGGGTTATACTTCCGGCCGGTTTACGCCACGGGGTATATCCCCGACATTAGCCCTCAAGTTTAGCTTGGATTTATCCATGGTAAACTTATGCTGCAAAACAAACACAAGAACCAATTTGACAGGTTGTGCTCCGGATTAAGAATTCTTGTAGACAGGCACCTAATCATCCTTAAATCCTTGTCATTTTCTCCTTCTAGAAAATCCGGATCAATAACCAGCCTCATACTCAAATTGCTGACGTTGGTTTCTCATAGGAAAATATTGTGAAGAATAATCCACTTGAGTCGGCTTCCAAAGCGCCGGTTTAAGAAATATAGGTCTTGAAATACTCATCTGATATTCAGCCGGTTTGAAGATCTAAAACTTGCCGATTTAATATTACCAAAATTGCCGGGTTATAAAAACTGATAATTTCGGGTCATGATTGTTTCCAACGCCGGTTCATGATTGTTGCCAACGCCGGTTCATGATTGTTGCAGACACCAGGTCAATCTGGTTAGCTCAAAACTGAAATTTAGAAGATATTTCCCCCTTATATCCATATTACCTGTAGCCCCCAAGTTTTGAACAGAACAAAGTGATGATTTGAGACTTGCTTCCATATAATTACTGCCACTTTGAAGAAATCCATGTTGCTCATCTCAGTCACTAGTGAAAGCTGAAGACTCCATATATGTAGCCCCCAAGTGCCGGATTGTCATGCTTGCAGCAACCTGGGACTTGCAATTGCTTATAAAAACTTCAATCAGTGTAGCCCCCAAGGGCCGGCTTAGTAAGATAATAATGAACCGGGACTTGATATATACTTCAATGAAAATAACATCTGATAATGTAGCTTCCATCGTAGGGCTTGAACCCACGTCCACAAGGTTAAGAGCTTTGTGCTTTACCAACTGAGCAATGGATCCTTCAATATTATGGACGAAAACTTGTGTACCTTGAATTGTTGACAGGAGCAATTGGTAGCCCCCAAGGGCCGGCTCATTATGATATGATGAGTCGGGTCTTCAATAAGGCCAAAAAAATGACTTTGCATTAGCCCCGAAGTGTCATGGTGCATGCTTGCAGCGACATGAGACTTGCATATTTGATATAATCTCAACTTGAATAGTGTAGCCCCCAAGTGCCGGGTCGTAAGCCTGCAGCGACTCGGGACTATTCCTTCCATTGTAGAATAAATCATATCCTTTGATAAAATAATAGCCATTGCGCTAAAGCGACTTTGAAAATTCAATAATATCGGTTATTAATAACCATAAAAATCCAGCCATGTTGGCTATTCAAGATAATATAATCCGGTATGAAAACCTTATTCATTCAACATCATAATGAAATTTCAGCCAAGTTTGGCTATTTGAATAATATAACCCAATGATTTATAAGCGCATGATTCCAATGGCGCAATCCAAATATATATACTGGCGACTTATAGTCCAAAGCCAGGCTGGTTTAACAAACCTGTTTCTGCATACAACAAGTTTAAAGTGTCCTGGCAGTTTACCGCCGGACGGGTCATAAGGCCCAACATATACCCCGAGTTTATACCCAAGGCTGCACTTAAGAATAATCAAATATGAAATATATCATACCTGTGACATTGAATCACATTGTTGGTTTTACCAACTTTTTTGTAGTGAAGGTGATAACTCCAATCTTGAGTACTGATAACTCCTTCCATATTGTGCCGGTTTAAGATAAAACTGTATCGGGTTGTGATAAACACCGGTTTAACCACATATAATACTGGCGACTCGTAGTCAAACCAGACCGGGTTGATAGTCTCCGGATTATAACTTGATTGTGTACTGACAACTTGTAGTTGACAGCCTAACCGGGTAGATAAACGCCGGTTTGAAAGCATCACAAATCTTATAAAAAGAAAGCAAAACTTAGCAAAAAGCAAATAAAACCGTTGTAGTCGAGGCTTTTCACGGGCTGCCAGGCCCCAAATTTGAGGCTTTTCATGGCTGCCAGGCCACTAAGTTAAACCATTTTTTCAAAGCCTTTTAAGATGGTCCTCAATCCTTAACCAATCATCGTTTTAACTTGACAAGTTCAGGGTCTTCATTTTACAGTAACTTGTCAAAGTTTGAAGGGTCATACCAGGTTTACCTGGGCGGAGTGACTTACTTAAATAGGCAGGTTAACCCGGGGTTTTAGGTGTATATACCAGTCTTCCAAGCCATGGCTTGATAGCCCATTACAAGTGTAGATTCTAAGTTCATTTCGATAGCAAAGAATCCCCAAGTAACGTTTTGAGCTGTGCTCATTGGGTGCCTATGTTTGATTTGTTGTTTTACAACACTCTCTTTGGCCCCAGATTGATTTGGCTTTGAACCGATCAAAAGGTGTGACTATGGTTCGAATACAACCAAGCCCCCAAGTGATCAATAATATGATAAGCCAATAAGGCAGGATACCCATGTTTGAACCGCGCATCATGGCAGCAGGTCCTCTTTGGAAATTTTTAACTTTTTGCAAGAGATAAATTCTTCTTGAACTGGGATCTTGAACCGGATATTAAGAGCTTCAAAACTTTGTGGGAGACATCTTTCCCTTGAACCAGATTTTAAACCGGAATCTTCATTTTCAACCGGAAATTTTCTGACGGCCTTTAAATTTGCACCAATATGGCGGTTTAGGGTCTAGCATTAAACAACTTTGCAAACCAGAGTAATTGCTCTTTTAAAGAAGGCAATATAAAATATATTGGATGAGTTTCACCTGATATATCATGCCAGGGGTTATCCACCGTGGAGTTGATGATCACCGTCGTGAAAGATGAAATCAATCATGGCCGAGTCAGCCGCGGCAGACGGCCACGGCGTTTGTAAACCGGCGCGGTCGCGAGTGACGGCCACGGCGTTGTAAACCGGTGCGGGAGTCCGTTGAGTAACAACAACCAGCTGTACTGAAATGATGTCGGCATGCCTCCATATCCGTGGCATAATACCACTTTGTAGTGGATTTTGTCCTGCGTAAAATACTACAAGATAGAGTAACTATTTCGCAGACAGATACTGTATACAGATGAAACAGATAAGATGGGTATCACCTGATGTTTTTGCTAGATGACCGGCTTATGGAGAGAGCCACGGGTCGTGACCCAGCGGTGCAGAACCGCGCGAGGCGGCGCAGGAGAGGCAGCGCTACCAAATCGTGGGGCGCGACCAGGGCGGCTCGGAGATGAAGACGATGACGACGACTAGCAGAACTGTGTGGAGGCAAAGTGACCCGGAACCGAGGTGGCTTGAAGGAATATCAGCCATATAGGTGCTTCGAAGCTGCAGCGACGACCCAGAAACAGAGGCCAAGCGGGGGTCGAACTGGCCGTCGATCCACGGCAGTAGCCCGGAGGCAGGGCTAGGCCAACTGTCGTGGATTTGTCATCTGGTTCAAAGTAGCAGAGCAATGGTGGTTCGGCGCACGACAGCTAAGTGATGAGCATGCGGCCCAACGGTGGAGGTGAAGGTGAAGCCAGTTTGAGCGAGGCCGGGGTGGTTTGGCCGCGTATACGGCGACTCGAGGTGGCTCGGAGGAGCAAGGCGTCTCAGGGTAACAAAGGCGAGTCCGGGGCGGCCCGGCACCAGTCCGGCGGCGGCTTGGAAGTGGGACATGAGCAGCGGCGATTCTCGGACGCAGTAGCGGACGCACTCAGGGCGGCTCACGGGCGTGATGGCGGTGACTTGACGAAACTGGCCGGCTCAGTGATGGCGAGTCACAGGCATAGGAACAGCAGCTCAGGTAGAGGCAGCGAAGCCGAGTCAAAGCTCACGGTAACGAGCCACCTCGGAGATCCGTAGGCCCGTGGGTGAGCGGATTTTGGCGCACAGAGGAGTAGTGCGGGAGCGACGCCGTCGACCGGCGCGGGCCTAGAGCAGGGCGGCCCGTGGCCGGACACAACCGGAAGCAACCCGGCAGGGTCTCGCAGGGACAGCCGAAGCGGCTCAGCGGCAACAGGGGGCCGAGTTGAAACTACGGACAAACAAATCGCTCTTCGGTAGCTCGGTGAGATGACAAACGGCGGCGACTTGGCATAGAAAACGAGACAGAGACTTGAGGCCTTACGGTCTTAAGCGGGTGGTAAGGCGAGGCTGTGAAGATCAAATCCCATCATCTGACTTTACTAATCCAGCACCATGATGGATTGTCTTGGTTGCCTCCCCATGCAGCAGCTTTTGGTAAGTAAACAATTTGGAGTTGTAGAACAACCTGACCAATGCGTGGCAAAGTACTAATTGAAGCAGTTTGATTGTCACTGTTGCCTCGTACGAACAGAGGCGTCTTCAAGCTTCTCGTGAAGACACCGCAGCAGGACCGACCCCTGTACACGTGCCTAGCTTGGCCTGCTGGAGAAATATAAAGGACTACGGCGACTTGACCATAGCGCAGGACTTCTTCGAGTCGGCCTTGGTATATCCGTCCCGCAATGCGAGGAAGAAAAACTGCAGTGGAAAGCTTCATCTTGGTCTCGGCGACACGTAATAATAGCACATAAAACTGATCTTTATTCGGATTCGATGAAACGGGTCGTATCGATAAGCCGAAGAATATCCAAACCCTAGATCCCATCGAACTTAAAACTTGTTCACGTCATCGTGACTGCCACTGAAGTTTAACCTTTCAATCTTGATTGATGAACTCATAGTCAATGTACTTTCGAGCCGGTTCTTCCTGATCTGGCAGATCGTTAATTTCTCGATCCTTTGAAGAGATCCCTTCAAGAACTCATCACCACCGTGCGCGGGCCCCACGGTGGGCGCCAACTGTCGTGGAATTGTCACGGCAGATGTCCTTAGTGTCAGGACTTAGTCGCGAGGCCAACGCATCTATGTGGTAGCTTGAGAGGGGTTGAGCGGAATCGAGAGACGCAACACAAGACAGGGATTTAGACAGCTTCGGGCCTCGGGAAACATCATCCGGTAACAACCCTACATGCTGTTTGAGGCTAGGTCTCATTATCATCATGAGGGAGTCGCCGTAAACCGGCATCCTCTTTGTGTCTAGCCCTAAGATTGTTTCTTGCTTGTAGCCCGTCCTCTTTTGGGAGCCTTGCCCCTCCTTATATATGTTGAAGGGGCGGGTTACATGTGGAGTCCTATTAGGATTAGGACTAGTCTATCTCTAATATAAACCGGATACAAGTCCTGGTCTTAACTCCTTGTAAGGTAAATATTCGTCATGCCTTTCTCCTTAAACCGGCCCACCATAGTATGAACCGGCCTTCATGAACCGCCCATTGGGCCACCGGGTCTTGTCGCTCCTCTGACCCGCCTGCCGGATTACCAATGAATCATAAACCGCCAGGTCCAAACGGGTCACCAGTGAATCGTCAAGTTTCAGCCGGGTCTCAAGTAAACCGCCAAGTCCGGCCGGGTTAAAGTTCCGGCCGGTTTACGCCGCGGGGTATATCCCCGACAGTGGTGGTTTTATTTTGTAGAAATAGATGAACTCTCATGCTTCACTTATATCATTTTGAGAGTATTTAGAACAGCATGGTAATTTTCTTTGGTTATGAATTTAGTCCTAATATGATGGGCATCCAAGAGGGATATAATAAAAACTTTCATATAAAGTGCATTGAATACTATGAGAAGTTTGATACTTGATGATTGTTTTGAGATATGAAGATGGTGATATTAGAATCATGCTATTTGAGTAGTTGTGAATTTGAGAAATACTTGTGTTGAAGTTTGTGATTCCCGTAGCACGCATGTATGGTGAACCGCTATGTGATAAAGTCGGAGCATGATTTATTTATTGATTGTCTTCCTTATGAGTGGCGGCCAGGGACGAGCAATGGTCTTTTCCTACCAATCTACCCCCTAGGAGCATGCGCGTAGTACTTTGTTTCGATAACTAATAGATTTTTGCAATAAGTATGTGAGTTCTTTATGACTAATGTTGAGTCCATGGATTATACGCACTCTCACCCTTCCACCATTGCTACCCTCTCTAGTATCGTGCAACTTTCGCCGGTACCATAAACCCACCATATACCTTCCTCAAAACAGCCACCATACCTACCTATCATGGCATTTCCATAGGCATTCCGAGATATATTGCCATGCAACCTTCCACCGTTCCGTTTATTATGACACGCTCCATCATTTTTATATTGCTTTGCATGATCATGCAGTTGACATTGTATTTGTGGCAAAGCCACCGTTCATAATTCTTTCATACATGTCACTCATGCATCATTGCACATCTCAGTACACCGCCGGAGGCATTCATATAGAGTCATATCTTGTTCTAAGTATCGAGTTGTAATTCTTGAGCTGTAAGTAAATAAAAGTGTGATGATCATCATTATTAGAGCATTGTCTCAGTGAAGAAAGGGTGATGGAGACTATGATTCCCCCACAAGTCGGGATGAGACTCCGGATGAAAATAAATAAATAAATAAAAGAGGCCAAAGAAGCCCAAATAAAAAAGGGGAGAAAAGAGGCCATAAAAAAGAGAAGGCCCAAATAAAAAAATAAAAAATGAGAGAAAAAGAGAGAAGGGACAATGCTACTATCCTTTTACCAAACTTGTGCTTCAAAGTAGCACCATGATCTTCATGATAGAGAGTCTCCTATGTTGTCATTTTCATATACTAGTGGGAATATTTCATTATAGAACTTGGCTTGTATATTCCAATGATGGGCTTCCTCAAAATGCTCTAGGTCTTCGTGAGCAAGCGAGTTGGATGCACACCCACTTGTTTCTTTTGTTGATCTTTCATACACTTATAGATCTAGTGGATCCGTTGCATGGCAATCCCTACCCACTCACATTGATATCTATTAATGGGAACCTCCATAGCCCGTTGATACGCCTAGTTGATGTGAGCCTATCTTCTCCTTTTTGTCTTCTCCACAACCACCATTCTATTCCACCTATAGTGCTATGTCCATGGCTCACGCTCATGTATTGCATGAAGATTGAAAAAGTTTGTGAACATCAAAAGTATGAAGCAATTTCTTGGCTTGTCATCGGGGTTG